>NC_058085.1:345231409-345512253 GCF_014858855.1 Bufo gargarizans | reverse complement strand
TGGCAAACTTGACTTAGATTTTTTTTTCATCTTTCATGTCCGTGGATCCTCCAAAAATCACGGCAGACCCACGGAAGAAAAAACGGGCACGGATCACGGTACAACGGAACCACGTTTTGCGGGACGTTAAAAAATACGTTCGTGTGCATGAGGCCTAAGGAGAATAGCAGAAACTCCTAATGCTGGCCATACATGTAATGATTGCGGAGACCCTCAAATGCCAGGGCAGTACAAACACCCCACAACTGACCCCATTTTGGAAAGAAGACACCCCAAGGTATTTGCTGAGGGGCATATTGAGTCCATGAAAGATTGAAATTTTTGTCCTAAGTTAGCGGAAAGTGAGACTTTGTGAGAAAAAAAAAAAAAATAAATCAATTTCCGCTAACTTTTGCGAAAAAAAAAAAATTTCTATGAACTTGCCAGGCCCCTCATTGGATACCTTGGGGTGTCTTCTTTCCAAAGTGGGGTCACATGTGGGGTATTTATACTGCCCTGGCTTTTTAGGGGCCCTAAAGCGTGAGAAGAAGTCTGGGATCCAAATGTCTAAAAATGCCCTCCTAAAAGGAATTTGGGCACCTTTGCGCATCTAGGCTGCAAAAAAGTATGACACATCTGGTATCGCCGTACTCAGGAGAAGTTGGGGAATGTGTTTTGGGGTGTCATTTTACATATACCCATGCTGGGTGAGATAAATATCTTGGTCAAATGCCAACTTTGTATAAAAAAATGGGAAAAGTTGTCTTTTGCCAAGATATTTCTCTCACCCAGCATGGGTATATGTAAAATGGCACCCCAAAACACATTCCCCAACTTCTCCTGAGTACGGCGATACCAGATGTGTGACACTTTTTTGCTGCCAAGGTGGGCAAAGGGGCACATATTCCAAAGTGCACCTTTCAGATTTTGCAGGCCATTTTTTACACATTTTGATTGCAAAGTACTTCTCACACATTTGGGCCCCTAAATTGCCAGGGCAGTATAACTACGCCACAAGTGACCCCATTTTGGAAAGAAGACACCCCAAGGTATTCCGTGAGGGGCACTGCGAGTTCCTAGAATTTTTTATTTTTTGTCACAAGTTAGCGGAAAATGATGATTTTTATTTTTTTCTCTTTTTTCCTTACAAAGTCTCATATTCCACTAACTTGCGACAAAAAATAAAAAATTCTAGGAACTCGCCATGCCCCTCACGGAATACCTTGGGGTGTCTTCTTTCCAAAATGGGGTCACTTGTGGCGTAGTTATACTGCCCTGGCAATTTAGGGGCCCAAATGTGTGAGAAGTACCTTGCAATCAAAATGTGTAAAAAATGGCCTGCAAAATCCGAAAGGTGCACTTTGGAATATGTGCCCCTTTGCCCACCTTGGCAGCAAAAAAGTGTGACACATCTGGTATCGCCGTACTCAGGAGAAGTTGGGGAATGTGTTTTGGGGTGTCATTTTACATATACCTATGCTGGGTGAGAAAAATATCTTGGTCAAATGCCAACTTTGTATAAAAAAATGGGAAAAGTTGTCTTTTGCCAAGATATTTTTCTCACCCAGCATGGGTATATGTAAAATTACACCCCAAAACACATTCCCCAACTTCTCCTGAGTACGGCGTTACCAGATGTGTGACACTTTTTTGCTGCCAAGGTGGGCAAAGGGGCACATATTCCAAAGTGCACCTTTCGGATTTTGCAGGCCATTTTTTACACATTTTGATTGCAAGGTACTTCTCACACATTTGGGCCCCTAAATTGCCAGGGCAGTATAACTACGCCACAAGTGACCCCATTTTGGAAAGAAGACACCCCAAGGTATTCCGTGAGGGGCATGGCGAGTTCCTAGAATTTTTTATTTTTTGTCGCAAGTTAGTGGAATATGAGACTTTGTAAGGAAAAAAGAGAAAAAAATAAAAATCATCATTTTCCGCTAACTTGTGACAAAAAATAAAAAATTCTAGGAACTCGCAGTGCCCCTCACGGAATACCTTGGGGTGTCTTCTTTCCAAAATGGGGTCACTTGTGGCGTAGTTATACTGCCCTGGCAATTTAGGGGCCCAAATGTGTGAGAAGTACTTTGCAATCAAAATGTGTAAAAAATGGCCTGCAAAATCTGAAAGGTGCACTTTGGAATATGTGCCCCTTTGCCCACCTTGGCAGCAAAAAAGTGTGACACATCTGGTATCGCCGTACTCAGGAGAAGTTGGGGAATGTGTTTTGGGGTGTCATTTTACATATACCTATGCTGGGTGAGAAAAATATCTTGGTCAAATGCCAACTTTGTATAAAAAAATGGGAAAAGTTGTCTTTTGCCAAGATATTTTTCTCACCCAGCATGGGTATATGTAAAATTACACCCCAAAACACATTCCCCAACTTCTCCTGAGTACGGCGATACCAGATGTGTGACACTTTTTTGCTGCCAAGGTGGGCAAAGGGGCACATATTCCAAAGTGCACCTTTCGGATTTTGCAGGCCATTTTTTACACATTTTGATTGCAAGGTACTTCTCACACATTTGGGCCCCTAAATTGCCAGGGCAGTATAACTACGCCACAAGTGACCCCATTTTGGAAAGAAGACACCCCAAGGTATTCCGTGAGGGGCATGGCGAGTTCCTAGAATTTTTTATTTTTTGTCGCAAGTTAGTGGAATATGAGACTTTGTAAGGAAAAAAATAAAAATAAAAATCATCATCATTTTCCGCTAACTTGTGACAAAAAATAAAAAGTTCTATGAACTCACTATGCCCATCAGCGAATACCTTAGGGTGTCTACTTTCCGAAATGGGGTCATTTGTGGGGGTTTTCTACTGTTTGGGCATTGTAGAACCTCAGGAATCATGACAGGTGCTCAGAAAGTCAGAGCTGTTTCAAAAAGCGGAAATTCACATTTTTGTACCATAGTTTGTAAATGCTATAACTTTTACCCAAACCATTTTTTTTTTTGCCCAAACATTTTTTTTTTATCAAAGACATGTAGAACAATAAATTTGGTGAAAAATGTATATATGGATGTCGTTTTTTTTGCAAAATTTTACAGCTGAAAGTGAAAAATGTCATTTTTTTGCAAAAAAATGGTTACATTTTGATTAATAACAAAAAAAGTAAAAATGTCAGCAGCAATAAAATACCACCAAATGAAAGCTCCATTAGTGAGAAGAAAAGGAGGTAAAATTCATTTGGGTGGTAAGTTGCATGACCGAGCGATAAACGGTGAAAGGAGTGTAGTGCCGAAGTGTAAAAAGTGCTCTGGTCATGAAGGGGGTTTCACCTAGCGGGGCTGAAGTGGTTAAGAATCATCTAGAAAGGTCAAGTGTTGGCTAGGCTTGAGAGAAGTTCATTTTGTCCCTCCATTTTGTTAAAGTTAAATCAAACAAAGGCCTAAGGCGGGTGTGGCTGCCTATCAGTCCTCCCCACTAGAGGGGGGAAGGAAGACTTTGGATGAACTTGCCCACTTCCTCGCCTGTGGGAGGAGCTACAAATATTCAGCCCCTTCAAATGAAACGCCCATAGAGAATTAACAACCCTGAATCAAATACTGGATTTATTATTCTATACAATATACTAATGCAATTCCTACTCCTCTCACCAATTAATTGCCGTCTTAAGGGTGTGCAAAATTAGATCCAACTATTCTGCTGCATCTGGAGGGGGGGGAGTAGTAGTAGTAGTAGGGCCTTCTGGGAGTAATAAATAAAAATACTTTCCCACCTCTGTAAATAAAAATAAAAATTCACATGCCTGTCTCCAATAATAACCACATTTTTGAGTTTCTGATAGATAATTTCAGGTTCTTGGAAGATGGATCATCTCGGACAGGATATGCTGTTCCTACTTAATCTGATGTTGTCAAGAAAGAACCACTCGCTCCAGCAATGTTAGTGCAGGAGACAGAGCTGAAGACACTCGCTGAGGTTTGTAAGATGGCTGAGGGTAAGACTACTAACATCCAGGTATGCCTTCGGTATCACTCATTATTATGGTCTAATCTGGTGAAGCAGAGATTTTGTTTGATCCATGGGTAAGCCCATCAATAATGAATGCTGAGTGTATGAAAGATGTTTGATGCCCTGATGCTGCCTGAGAAGGTAGAGGCTAAGCTATTACCTGAAGTTTACGTTAAGTGGAAGTCTGTGTGATACAGGATGGCTTAGGGCCAGTGGACTTCCAAAAAGTTTGCCTTTTTCAGATACAGGTTACAAAGGCTGAAAGGAAACATCAAAGGATAAAGGTAGAAGTGATGATTGGACTCTGGGGAGTTGGTAATAAACTCTTCCTTCAGAGGGCACTCTACCTAAAGAGGATGGATTTAGAACATGGGCAAATCAAGAGAAGGTGTGATTGGGTTCTGTGGTGGATGGCTCCTGGGTTCAACAATGCTGCCACTAGGTTAGTTGAAGATGAATACTGTAATAATGACGGGAGAACTATGGGAGTTCCAGGAAGGCATATGCCCAGGTCATCTTACCCATTTCAGAGACTGCGGATTGACTACATTCAGAACAAAGGTGGAACAGTGTGAATATGTCTGTGTCTATATTGATCTCTTTCCAGGATATTCGGAGATTTGGCCTGTAGCAAAGGCTACAGCTAAAAGATATTGACTGAGGTGAGAGTACCTACCCCTGGGGCTTTTCTCCATCCGGTACACATCTAACCGGAAGATATGTCTAAGTCCTTATGAAGTACTCTTTGGGAATGCTCCTGGATTAGATGTCTATTTCCCCAATAGTTCCAGATGCAGCATAGTAGTTTTCCAAAATTATGTTGTCTGTTGCACAAATGAATTGTCTAATGTATATTTCCAAGTTTTAGTTGTTTCCTAGAATCCAGACTGTATAGAAGCGATTCATTCTTTACAATCATGAGATTGGGTAGTGGTGAAACGAGAGACAGGTGGAAAGACCTAGAGCTACGGTTTGAAGATCTACATCAAGTCCTGATAACCGCAACTGCTGTCGAATTGCAAGGAGAAACCGATCGTATTGCACTCAAGTGCCAGGACTATAAGAGCCATAATGTTTTGTTTCATGTCATATTGTTTGTTTCATATTGCACAAAAGGGAAATCACAGTCAAATCAAATTCCAACAGTGTTATATTATCAAGATGAGTCAGGAACAACTAAGTTGACTTTTGCAGTATAGTGGACTGTAAGACAGATGACAGATAGGACACTTGGTTTTGGTCTGATAAGTACATCTGTGTGACTGGAACTGACCCAGTCTGTGGTAATTGTGTTTAGATATGACCATACCAACTGTGGATATTGGAGATTAACAGAATGGAGTACTAGTCTGAAGTGTTGGGAATATAAACCAGTGGAAACTACCTCTAGAGTCAGGAAAGCTGAAGGTTTGTTGCAAAGGATGACTGTCCTGAAGGGAAAACCACCAAACAGTTGTAAACATGATGAGTGTAATCCTCTGTTCCTGTCCATTAGAAATCCTATCTAACAGGATATATGTGTTAGGAGCATGTGTAAGTGACAAAGATCCCCTAGGCAAATCTAGAATGTTGGTAAGGGAGAAACTTCAAAGTTCAGTCGTATCTGTGGCTCCTACGTCCTTACCTATAATTGACAATTAAATATTTGGCCTATTTAAAAATATGACAAACTGGCCTTAGAAACAGGATTTTATACAGGAAAGCCCTTTGGTGTTTTCCCTCCAGGATATTGTTCTTACATAATTCAGCTGAATGAGACGAGTAGTGACTCTAAAGTTTACTCTGACAGTTGGTTTATGAACGCAGATATCTGGTGATTGTGTGGAGATTTGAAACTCCGACCCAGGATGCAGGTGGAATGAAGTGGCCAATGTACCCTGATCAAGTACTGATGCCATTTGTTCTATTCTCACCTCCTGAGTGGGATCAAATCAGAAAACAATGTCCGGTCAAGACAAAAGAGGTCACTCCTACATCCTTTGACTCACGTGTATACATGGATGCCATAGGAATCTGTAGTAGAGTTTCTGACTAATTTAAAGCAAAAAGTCAGATAGTTGCAGGATTTGAGTCATTAACTCCCATGATTAGTAAAAATTTAAAAAAAAAAATTGGATTGGGTTAACATATCTATTGTCATCAACAGATTTGTAAATTACACCTGTGATACTGTTAAGGTTATGGTGGAACAACTGAGCTCTTTTCCGGTGATGACTCTACAGAACCGACCAGTCCTTGACAGCAGAAGAAGAAGGGGTCTACAGGAACTGCTGCATCTACATCCCGGACAACATTGCCTCTGATGGAAGGATCACCAAGGATCTGAGGAAACTGATGGACTTTATCAAATGAACTGATGGAAAAACTTATGAAATTAATATCATGGCCGAATAATGTTTTGGAAACTGATTCAGCGACTACAATGCATTTAGAATTTGGTTTTAACAGGCTGTCATATAGTTCTACATTTTAGGAAAATTGTTTTTAAAAATGTATAATACATCCATGCCCACACTCTGTATGTGTGCTGTGCCCCTGTCAAAGACAAAAATGATTCAATCCTGAAGTAAATAAAACCTTGTTGATGGTTGCGGGATAAATAGGACAAGGTGAAGGCAAACCCGAAAGGGAGTTGAGGGGACCTGGTGAAGCAATAAGGAAAGTCCAGCTCTTCGCTGTTTAGGGCGTTGGGAGAGTACCTCACTTTGCCTGTTCACCTTTGGTCTATTTCCCGCAAAAGGAGGGATTTGTGAGAGACGTGTATCTGGTTTGAAACATTATTCTGTAGTACACATTTTTGTCCACAAGATGGCCGAAAGCCAGATGTTTGAGCCATGTGTGCATTCTTTTGTTTAAGGTAAATAAAGGTAGGGGGAAGAGGGGATTACATTACAGTTTTCAAATATACCTATGAACACAGTTGTAGTTGCTGAAACCACTCCCATCAGGTTAAGGAGCCAATAGTCTCTTCTTAAGGAACACCCCTTTTGTGATGTCATGTCTGCTATTTAAGTCAATGTAATGTGAATAAAGGGGCGCGTCTCTTGTACCATGACTCAGGGAAGAGAGAAGATGCTTTCATGAAACCACCTAGTGTGTCTGGTCTCATTATAAAGCTGTATGGCATGCACATACTAATACTTCTCATTGATTTGGCACCACACAAAGAAGAAGGAAAGCGCATGAATTGCGCTGACACAGGTGTGCAGGGTCCCCAACTATAAGCCAGAGTGAAGGGCATCTACAAAGAGTGTCCTTCTCTGGAGGACCTGTTATGTCCATGCATTAAAAAAGCAGCAGTCATTTAATTGTAAAGGTGTAATGCTTCATTTCTCCTGTGGTCGTGCTGCAGGAAAAGGGCACATTTGTCACTGGATCTCCCCATAGATCACAGCTGATTGCTGAGGGTCAAGCAACAGGACATCCTCTAACAATCTTATCATAGCTCATAGCTTTGCCAACAGAATCTATGTGGGTTCTGCCTAGATTTAGGTATGACTATACTATAAAGATACCATAAGGCATCTGAGGAAACATGGTAGATGGAATTCAACAGATAACTTTTGTATTCTAATGTATGAAGCTAGACGTGCAGGTACAGTATGGCTCCATAAATGCCATCTTACAGCTCGGTACAACTGACAGGTTGTAAAAATCTGTAATACCGTAGTGTGCATGAGGACTTAAAACATTGAATACATGTAGACAGACTCATTAATCCCTTTCTGATGCAGCGTTTTTGTTTTTTGCTCCCTGACTATCCGGAGCCATAACTTTTTTTTTACAGTTTTTTTTCCTTCACATAGCCGTATGGGGCTCTTTTTTTGCAGGACAAGTAGCACTTTCTAATGGAATCATTTAATATTGCATAGAACGTAGTGGGAAGCTGGCAAAAAATTCCAAATGAGGTGGAATTGGAAAAAAAGAAACATATTTCCATCACAACTTTTACGGGTTTAGTTTTTTACAGCATTCACTATAAGGTAAGACTGACTAGTGCTCTTCTTTAACCAGGTCAGTACGATTATGGCTATACTATACATGTGTAGTGTTTCTTGCGTTTTAATACAAAAAAAAAAAAACTTTCGAAAAAAAAAATATATATCTTTTCATCACCATTTTCTGACCCACAGAACTTTTTATAGTAATGTCTACGGAGATGTGTGGGGGCTCATTTTATGTGGGACGAGCCATAGTTTTTGTTAATACCATTTTGGGGTGTGCATGACTTTTTGATCGCTTCTTATTCAATTTTTTTGTGGGGTGAAGTGAAGAAAAACCGGTGAATCAACCATTTTTTTTTTTCCCGTTATGCCATTCACCGTATGTGATAAGTTTAAAAAAATATATATTTTAATAGGACAGGTGTTTTCACATGCCCATGATTTTTATTTTATTTTTATTTTGGGCAAACGGGGGTAACAAAAAAAAAATATATATTCATCTTCAGATTACAATTTGTATAGGGTAATTGAATTTTGTACATTATCCTATACAGAAATAGCTGTATTACAATTCAGGGCTGCCACCTGCAGGCCTAAATTGTAATATTCAAATAATGAACCTGGAAGCCTAGTACAGACTCATTACTTTCAAGGAACGCCTTCCCTGATCTCTGCAAGGGGAGGCATTTCTGCCTGTGTAGCGCGTGGTACCGGGTTTTCTGACTTCTCAGATGCCGTTGTCAAATTTGACCATGGCATCTGAGGGGTTAAATGTCCGTGATCGCCATTACCGCCAATCACGGACATTAGCAGCTGGTGTCTGCTGTATGAAATAGGCACCTGCTAGCTATGGCACTCTCTCAGCACCAGAGCAGGTGCCATGTTTAAAGACCTGACTGGGCCAAGCAGTGCAAACGTGATCACACCTGGCCCTGTCAATCAAAGTGGAAAAGGCGTGGCAGTTGCAGAGAGAGCCTCTATGTGTAATGGCAGCGCCTCCATTGCTCCTAGAGGCTCATTTGCAGATATTAATCTCTTCCGGACACAGGGCGTACTTTCGATCACCGCTGCGCGGCAGGCGGTGATCACAACCCGGTGCCTGCTCAAATCATTGAGCAGGAGGGGGGTCCTGTGACACCCCCCCCCCCCCCTCGTGTAGGCAATCGCAGCAAACTGCAGGTCAATTCTGACCAAATTTTACCCCACCAATCACCACCCTGCGATCCTGAGTGGTGATGGTGACATCACCTCTCAGGATCGCTTCTGATTGGTAGGAGGGCGGGCCGGCGGCAGAATCAAATGATAGCAGCGCTCCTCCTCCTTTTGTGTCCGGAGCCCGAGGAGAGAGGAGCAGCTGCTGCTGCATGTGTGATCTGAGACAGCATCTGTGCCCCAGCACCCTTCCTTGCCCCCAGGACCTGTGCCACCCCCATCTTTATCAGCAGGTAATTAGGGAAAGTATAGGGAAAGGTTGGCTAAGGCAGAGATATAAAAGGGAAAGTTAGTGGTAAAAAAAAAGTTTGATTGCATCACCCTAAGTGGGGTGTCTGGGGTCCACAGGGGTAACCCTAAACCCCCCAGGGGTGCTGCTGCTTGCCCCCCTGCCCCCCACAACTTTTTTGGGGCGCAGGCATTTTTCAATTTGTTTTGTGCATACGCTGACTGTGGCCGGCACTCTTAGCGTCCGGCAACTGTTAGCGCATCGCACACCCCACCGCTGATCAACTTCGGACGGTTGATCAGCGGTTTTGAATTTTTTTTTACTTTTTTTCACATTTTCCCCCCTTTTTTTAGTTAGTCTTTTTTTTCTGTTAGTTTTAGGGATAAAGTACGCAAACACCCATGCCCCCACACACACGCACACCAAATAAATACACGAACATACACACTCAGACACACACTCCCTTATGGCCCGCTGGACGTTCTCGGCCGAGGAGGCATACGCCCAGCTCCGAGAGTCCCAGTGAGGACGAGGATGACCCTACTTTCCTGTTGTCATCCACATCCTCCTCATCATCTAGCGATGATGATGAGCCCCCAATGCAGCGGAGACACTGCCTGGCGGAGCAAGGGAACCGCCATGCTAGGGACCCTGTGGCCCACCCTAGTACGAGCAGCTCTGGGGCTCGTACTAGTTTTCCGGCCCACCAGTTAAATCCAACGGAGCACCGGTGAACTTGTCTGGTGTACCCCAGAGCGATATGAGCCTGTGATTCCTGATTTTGTAGGCCAATCAGGAATCCAGATTTCCACAGTGGGCTACACTGAATATGACTTTTTTAGTCATTTTTTTCAGTGACCAACTGGTAAATCTAATGGTGGAGCAGACGAACCTGTACGCCCAACAGTTCATTGCTCAACACCCGGGCTCCTTTTTGGCTAGGCCTGGTGGCTGGACGCCGGTCAGTGCAGCTGAGATGAGGACAATTTGGGGCCTCGTGCTGCATATGGGCCTGGTCAAGATACCCAGTGTCAGGCATTACTGGAGTGGGGACGTCCTCTACCAGGCCCCACTTTACAGTACGGCCATGACACGCTCCTGGTTTGAGGCCATCCGGAAATGTCTGCATTATTCAGATAATGCAGCATGTCCCCCCCCAAGGTGATCCTGCATATGACCGTCTGTATAGGATACGGCCGTTCATCGATCATTTTGGGGCCAAATTTGTACAGGCCTATGTACCTGGAAGGGAGGTCGCGGTTGATGAGTCTCTCATTGCGTCCACGTGGAGACTCATTTTGCCGCCAGTATGTTCCCTCAAAGCGGGGCGAGGTATGGTGTGAAGCTGTACAAACTTTGTGAGAGTACCTCGGGGTACACTTACAAGTTTCTTGTGTACGAGGGGCGAGATTCCCGTATTCAACCCCCAGAATGTCCCCCCACTCTGGGTGTTAGCGGGAAACTTGTGGGACGGTGTGGAAAAATCAACACGGCCTCCCTGCCCACCCCCTCCAGGTACCTATCCCCAGGTGTGCGACCCGTGCCCTTACCAGTGAAAACCTGTTGCTGGTCAGATATAAGGACAAGAGGGATGTCCTTGTACTGTCCAAAATTCATGGTAACGGCATCACCCCTGTCCCTGTGCGAGGTACCACGGCAACATTCCTCAAGCCCGATTGTATCGTCGACTACAATCGGTATATGGGAGGAATTGATCTCTCTGATCAAGTCCTCAAGCCATATAACGCCATGCGCAAAACCCGGACATGGTACAAAAACATTGCGGTCTACTTGGTGCAGGTTGCCATGTACAACTCTTTTGTGCTGTCCCAGAGCGCTGGCAACGCAGGGATATTCCTTCAGTTCTATGAGGCAGTCCTCAAGGCCCTGATCTTTTCGGATTGGGAAAGAGCAGGCCGGAGTACCTCGGGAACTTGAGGCGCCCGGATCTTCCCTGGCCAACACTTTCCAGGTGTGGTCCCCCATACTGGAAAGAAGGGACGAACCCCAAAAAAGTGCAGAATGTGTCGCAGGAGGGGGATACGGAAGGACACCACTACTCGGTGCGACACATGCCCCGATCATCCGGGCCTCTGCATTGACGGTTGCTTCAGAGAGTATCACTATCGCTGCGTCGGTAATAATCTCCTCTATAAAAATACCCCATGACCTAACCCCCCAAATTAACACTGTCCAAAAAAAAAAAAAAAAACGGTGCAAAAAAAATAACTTTTTGGGTCACCTTACATAACAAAAATTTTAATAGCAAGCGATCAAAAAGTCATATAGCCCCCAAAAAAAACAAATGGCACTCCTTTCCCTCTACGCCCCGCTGTGTGGCCGTACAGTAGTGTACGGCCACATATGGGGCGTTTCTGTAAACGGCAGAGTCAGGGCAATAAAGATACAGTCTTGTTAACCCTTGCTTTGTTAGCGGGAAAAAATGGGTTAAAACTGAAAATTTGCCAAAAAAATTTAATTTTCTATTTTCATCCCCATTTGCCAATAACTCTTGTGCAACAGCTGAAGGGTTAACAAAGTTTGTAGAATCAGTTTTGAATACTTTGAGGGGTGTAGTTTCTTATATGGGGTCACTTTTATGGAGTTTCTACTCTAGGGCTGCATCGGGGGGGCTTCAAATGGGACATGGTGTAAATAAACCAGTCCAGCAAAATCTGCCTTCCAAAAACCATATGGTGCACCTTTCCCTCTACGCCCTACCGTGTGCCCGTACAGTAGTTTACGGCCACATATGGGGTGTTTCTGTAAACGGCAGAGTCAGGGCAATAAAGATACAGTATTGTTTGGCTCTTAACCCTTGCTTTGTTAATTGAAAAATTAGGTTAAAATGGAAAATTTGGCAAAAAAAGGACATTTTCAAATTTCATCCCTATTTGCCACTAAATCTTGTGCAACACCTGAAGGGTTAACGACGTTTGTAACATCAGTTTTGAATACCTTGAGGGGTGTAGTTTCTTAGATGGGGTCACTTTTAGGGAGTTTCTACTCCAGTGGTGCATCAGGGGGGTTGAAACAGGACACGGTGTAAGTAAACCGGTCCATAAAAATCAGCCCTCCAAAAACCAAATGGCACTCCTTTCCCTCTACGCCCCGCTGTGTGGCCGTACAGTAGTGTTTGAAATCTCTTTTTATTGATCAGAGAAACAAAAATCATCAGACAATATAAGCGCAATAAAGCGAGCATCACATCACAATCATATTTAAGTACAGAGCATCAAAGGCATTGCCTAACAATACAAGCTAGGATGCGATCACCGCTTGTCTAGGGCTAAAGGGCCCCTGAAGCGATCGATCTTACAAAACAAACATACATCAGTAACGTTAGGGAAAAAACAGGGCCCAAACGTTGTGTCAACCCTAAGCATTGTGAAAGTTGCTCACATCAGTAGTAGTGAAGGCATGACCATTTATAATGTCAAAGATAAAGATATGGTACAAACATATACTGGCTGAGTGTCTCCAAGGTAGGTTTCTATAACGGGCTAGACAGAGATCGGGCAGAAGGCGATCAAGAAAGTGGCCATCTGTTACAGATCATCTTCAGAGTCCCATAGCTGGGAGTTGAGGAGATCGGTTCTATATTTTAACCAAGGTTGCCATAGCTGCAGAAACCTGTCTCTGCTATGGTACGTCCACCCTATCAATTCCTCCATCTGGCACATCTGATGGACCCTGTCCCGCCACATCCCCAATGATGGTGGATCAGTTGATCTCCACTTTACTGGGATCAAAAGCTTCGCGGCCATGATCAGATGTGTAGCCAGGTTGTTTTTCCCCGGACGAAAGTCTAGGGTAGGCAACCAGAGTAAGATCAGCTGGGCTGAGAGTTTTAGCGTCGTCGTGCAGATTACATTAATGGCGGATTCAACACCGTCCCAAAAAGGCTTGATGGCCGGACAGGTCCACCAGATGTGGGATAGAGAGCCAGTGCCGGCATTACACCTCCAGCAAAGATTTGTAGAAAGAATCCCAATTTTGAAAAGGTATTCGGGCGTTCTATACCACCTCAGCGCCGTCTTGACAGAGTTCTCCTGAACCTTTATACATTTAGAGAAGCCATGCGAAGCGTTTTGAATCCATCTAACATCAGCGTCGTCAAACTCAATTTGGAGTTCTTTACCCCATTCTGCTACCCATGGCGGTACATTAGAATCTCTCGCGAGTAAAATCTGTCTATAGATGAGAGTGGTGCATTTATGGGGCAAACTAGGTAATAATACGTAATTCTCTAACCACGACGGGTCTGGGGTCGAGAAAAACCTAGAGGACAAAAACTGCCTGCAAGTACTTTCAAAGTCCATTTTCTGAATGAAATCTGAACTAGGGGTCGTATCACCTGAGAGGACAGTGTAGAAGTCAGATGAGGTTTGAAGCTTCTTCAAGTCTCCTATTCTATGATGCGAAAGCGCTAACCAAATATCTGAAGGATACTTAATTTGCGGATACAGGAGTGTGGGAATAACTGAAATAGGGGCAAGTGGAGATATCTGACCCTGAGTAGAGGCCAAAGCCACAGCCTTATGGCATACATGGAACAACCCTCTAGTCAGCTCACTCTCAACCTTAAGTCCCTCCCCTGCCCTCCTAGGCGCCCATAAATTGTGAAAAGCTTCTTTACCCAACAGTGCTAATTCTAGGTCAATGTGCATACAGTTCGTCTCTCGCCTGGCCAATCTAAGCCATCTCTCTAAGCCGATAGCCTGTATATAGGTCGACAAATCAGGTAAGGAGATACCCCCCGCTTTCCTTCTGCGGGAAAGAAGGCGGAAGGACATCCTAGGACGGCCCTTATCCCATAAATATTTGCTCATGGTGGCCTGTAGTGATGAGCGGCAGGTGCCATATTCGATTTCGACGAAATTCGCGAATATTCGATAGAATATTCGTTTTATATTCGTCGAAATCGAATATTCGTCATTATGCTAGTTATTGCGAATAATATGCGATTAAAAAAATCGCATATGCGATTTTTTAAATTTTTTTAAATTTTTTTTTTTTTTTTTTTTTTTTTAAACTTAAAGGCTACTCTCCTATTGAAATCGCAAATGCGATTAATATAACACGAAATAATCGCATTTGCGATTTCAACGTAATTCTCAAATCCGACAGTACATTCTAGTATATGGAGACGTTCCCATGGTGATGGGGACGCTCCATGAGCATGGCATATAGCAGGGATCAGCAACCTTCGGCACTCCAGCTGTGGTGCAACTACAACTCCCAGCATGCACACCTCCATGGCTGTTCTCAGGACTCCCAAAGAAGTGAATGGAGCATGCTGGGAGTCGTAGTTTGACAACAGCTGGAGTGCCGGAGGTTGCTGATCCCTGGAATATAGCATTACTAAGTAAAAATCGCAAATGCGATTATTTCGTGTTATATTAATCGCATTTGCGATTTTTTTTTTTTTTTTACTATGGTTGGCTTCAATGGTAGAATTAGCGAATATGACGAATATATTCGTTATATTCCACAAAACGAATATACGAATGTATTCGTTATATTCCACAAAACGAAGATAACGAAGTATTCTGCATCTCAGTTATATCTACCTATTCATCAACTTCGCTAATTCTAGCAATCATATAGGACAGTTTACTATAGAGACAGCTAAGTATAATTCGCTATGCGATTATATGACTGCTTTTTTTTTTATATAAATAGAATAATTATAATACCTGATAATTATTATAATCTATTTATATAAAAAAGCAAAGTAATATAATCGCATAGCGAATTATACTTATCTGTCTCTATAGTAAACTGTCCTATATGATTGCTAGAATTAGCGAAGTTGATGAATAGGTAGATATAACTGAGATGCAGAATACTTCGTTATCTTCGTTTTGTGGAATATAACGAATATATTCGTATATTCGTTTTGTGGAATATAACGAATATATTCGTCATATTCGCTAATTCTACCATTGAAGCCAACCATAGTAAAAAAAAAAATAAAAATCGCAAATGCGATTAATATAACACGAAATAATCGCATTTGCGATTTTTACTTAGTAATGCTATATTCCAGGGATCAGCAACCTCCGGCACTCCAGCTGTTGTCAAACTACGACTCCCAGCATGCTCCATTCACTTCTTTGGGAGTCCTGAGAACAGCCATGGAAGTGTGCATGCTGGGAGTTGTAGTTGCACCACAGCTGGAGTGCCGAAGGTTGCTGATCCCTGCTATATTCCATGCTCATGGAGCGTCCCCATCTCCATGGGAACGTCTCCATATACTAGAATGTACTGTCGGATTTGAGAATTACGTTGAAATCGCAATTGCGATTAATATAACACGAAATAATCGCATTTGCGATTTCAACGTAATTCTCAAATCCGACAGTACATTCTAGTATATGGAGACGTTCCCATGAGCATGGAATATAGCATTACTAAGTTAAAAATCGCAAATGCGATTATTTCGTGTTATATTAATCGCATTTGCGATTTTTTTTTTTTTTTTTTTTTTTTTTTTTTTACTATGGTTGGCTTCAATGGTAGAATTAGCGAATATGACGAATATATTCGTTATATTCCACAAAACGAATATACGAATGTATTCGTCATATTCCACAAAACGAAGATAACGAAGTATTCTGCATCTCAGTTATATCTACCTATTCATCAACTTCGCTAATTCTAGCAATCATATAGGACAGTTTACTATAGAGACAGCTAAGTATAATTCGCTATGCGATTATATGACTGCTTTTTTTTTTATATAAATAGAATAATTATAATACCTGATAATTATTATAATCTATTTATATAAAAAAGCAAAGTAATATAATCGCATAGCGAATTATACTTATCTGTCTCTATAGTAAACTGTCCTATATGATTGCTAGAATTAGCGAAGTTGATGAATAGGTAGATATAACTGAGATGCAGAATACTTCGTTATCTTCGTTTTGTGGAATATAACGAATATATTCGTATATTCGTTTTGTGGAATATAACGAATATATTCGTCATATTCGCTAATTCTACCATTGAAGCCAACCATAGTAAAAAAAAAAAAAAAAAAAAAAAAAAAAAAAAATCGCAAATGCGATTAATATAACACGAAATAATCGCATTTGCGATTTTTACTTAGTAATGCTATATTCCAGGGATCAGCAACCTCCGGCACTCCAGCTGTTGTCAAACTACGACTCCCAGCATGCTCCATTCACTTCTTTGGGAGTCCTGAGAACAGCCATGGAAGTGTGCATGCTGGGAGTTGTAGTTGCACCACAGCTGGAGTGCCGAAGGTTGCTGATCCCTGCTATATTCCATGCTCATGGAGCGTCCCCATCTCCATGGGAACGTCTCCATATACTAGAATGTACTGTCGGATTTGAGAATTACGTTGAAATCGCAATTGCGATTAATATAACACGAAATAATCGCATTTGCGATTTCAACGTAATTCTCAAATCCGACAGTACATTCTAGTATATGGAGACGTTCCCATGAGCATGGAATATAGCATTACTAAGTTAAAAATCGCAAATGCGATTATTTCGTGTTATATTAATCGCATTTGCGATTTTTTTTTTTTTTTTTTTTTTTTTTTTTTTTACTATGGTTGGCTTCAATGGTAGAATTAGCGAATATGACGAATATATTCGTTATATTCCACAAAACGAATATACGAATGTATTCGTCATATTCCACAAAACGAAGATAACGAAGTATTCTGCATCTCAGTTATATCTACCTATTCATCAACTTCGCTAATTCTAGCAATCATATAGGAAAGTTTACTATAGAGACAGATAAGTATAATTCGCTATGCGATTATATTACTTTGCTTTTTTATATAAATAGATTATAATAATTATCAGGTATTATAATTATTCTATTTATATAAAAAAAAGCAGTCATATAATCGCATAGCGAATTATACTTATCTGTCTCTATAGTAAACTTTCCTATATGATTGCTAGAATTAGCGAAGTTGATGAATAGGTAGATATAACTGAGATGCAGAATACTTCGTTATCTTCGTTTTGTGGAATATGACGAATACATTCGTATATTCGTTTTGTGGAATATAACGAATATATTCGTCATATTCGCTAATTCTACCATTGAAGCCAACCATAGTAAAAAAAAAAAAAAAAAAAAAAAAAATCGCAAATGCGATTAATATAACACGAAATAATCGCATTTGCGATTTTTAACTTAGTAATGCTATATTCCATGCTCATGGGAACGTCTCCATATACTAGAATGTACTGTCGGATTTGAGAATTACGTTGAAATCGCAAATGCGATTATTTCGTGTTATATTAATCGCAATTGCGATTTCAACGTAATTCTCAAATCCGACAGTACATTCTAGTATATGGAGACGTTCCCATGGAGATGGGGACGCTCCATGAGCACGGAAGGCGGCAGAAGCGGCAACGGGCACTGACTAGAGCAGCCAGGAAGCCAGGAATCCAAAGGACAGGTAAGAACAACTTTAGGGAAGTGGGAAAGGAAAAAATATAACAATTAAAAAAAAAAAAAAAAAAAAAAAAAAAAAACGAATATTCGAAATTGCGAATTTATAGCACTATATTCGAAATATTCGCGAATTAGCGAAGTGCCGATATTCGCGAAAAAAATTCGCGATTCGAATATTCGCGCTCAACACTAGTGGCCTGCAGTTTGTTAATGAAGCTAGCTGGAATGGTAATGGGAAGAGTTCTTAAGGTATACATAATCAGCGGCAATATATAAGTGGTAAGAACATTTTTCCTGCCTAACCAGGTGAGGAAAGGAGAGCTACTTTTAGAAAGAACAGAGGTGACCCTGGAAAGCAGCGGAGGGAAGTTGAGTCTAAACATCAGCTTGGGATCCATCGGTATCATTACCCCTAGGTACTTAATTGCCTGAGTGGGCCATTTAAATGGCGTGAGGGCTTTGACTCTATTACGTAAAGCAGTCGGGAGGGAAACACCAAGGGCCTCCGACTTATCAAAATTAATCTTAAAGTTAGATATAACCCCGAAGAATTCAAAAATCCGCATAACCTCCGGCAGAGCCTCTTCAGGATTAGTCATCAGAAGCAGCAAATCATCCGCGAAGGCGGCCATCTTGTGGGTGTAATTGCTGATTTTCACTCCTTTGATCAAGGGGGATTGCCGAAACTTAAGAAGGAGCGTCTCTAGGGTGAGCACAAATAAAGTAGGAGACAGAGGGCATCCCTGGCGCGTGCCATTTCTAATTTGGAAGGCGTTCGATAGGGTGCCGTTAACCGTCACTCTCGCGGATGGAGCAGAGTATAAAGTATATATGGCCCTAATGAAGCTATCCGGAAAACCAAAGGCCCCCAGCACCTTACCCATATAGGCCCAGCTGACCCTATCGAACGCCTTCTCCGCATCCGTACCTAACAGCACAAGAGGGGCTCCAACCTTAATCGAATGAGTAATCGCGTGTACTACCCTACTAACATTATGTCTACCCTCCCTTCCCGCCACGAATCCCACTTGTTCTTCGCCCACAAGCCCAGGGAGCAACTTAGATATCCTGCTGTTAAGCAACTTGGCCCACCACTTCAAGTCAGTATTCAGCAGTGAGATTGGCCTGTAGCTACTGCATACCTCCTTATCCTTTCCTTCCTTATGGATGATCGTTATATGTGCCTCCTGGGCTTGCGGGGTCAGAGAGCCACCTGTGAGGAGGAGATTGCACGCATCAACAAAATGCGGGGTTAGAATATCTTTATACTTCTTATAATAAGAAATTGGGAACCCATCAGGCCCGGGGCTTTTACCCGTAGGGATAGACATAAGGACTTTATCCGCTTCTTCTATTGTGACTGGTTGTAGCAACTGATGCACTTCCTCTGTTGAGAGTCTCGGAATATCGATGGATTTGAGAAAAGCCGATGTACGCTCCTCAATTTGTTGAGTACTAAGGGGTGCCGGGAGATTATACAAATTCGAATAAAAGGAGCAGAACTCCTGAGCAATCGCCGGGGTGTTGATAAGTCGGAGGCCCGAGGGTGATTTAATAGCCTGAATAAAAGATCTATTTCTTTGTCCCTTAATAAGGCTAGATACCAACTTGGAACCTCTGTTACCATGGAGATATTGCTTAAAGCGCAATGTCCGCAAGGCCCCAGCTGCTCTAATGTTCAGGAGGTCAATGACTTTGTGTCTCAAGCACTTTAGTGACAATAGAGTGTCTTCCGTCCTAGTCTTTTTGTGGAGGGTTTCAAGTGTGGAGATTTGCTGAAGAAGGGAATCTAACTGTTTCTGCCTACGTTTTTTGGCGCTGGATCCCAAGCTGATGAGCTCTCCTCTGACCACCACCTTATGAGCTTCCCAAAGTGATGTACCACTAGCGAGATTCCCAGTATTCTCTTGAAAATAATTCTTGAGACATTGCTCAATTGCCTTCCTATGGGACTCCTCCTCCAGGAGCGTCTCATTCAACCTCCAGACCCAGGATCTCGGAGGTAGGGCGAAAATCCTCACCTCCACACTCACAGGCGCATGGTCAGAAATGACTATATTCCCTATCTTCGCCTCAGAAATTGAAGACAGTAGATGGTTTGCAACAAAAATATAGTCCAAGCGCTGGTACGAATTATGCGCCCGTGAATGGAAGGTGTAGTCTTTTTCCTCAGGGTGGAGGAGGCGCCAGACATCCGAGACCCCCAAGTCCCTGAGAGCAATGAGCAGTCTCCTTAACTGTCTTCTTGAGGTAGCACGACCCGTGGAGGTCGAGTCTATCAGAGGATCAAGTGTGAGGTTGAGATCTCCTCCCATGATAAGGTATCCCTCCCTAAACGTTTTCAGAATCTCCAGGGTGCGTAGCAACCAAGTGATCTGTCCACTATTTGGAGCATACAAATTCACAAAAGTGTACTTAGCGTTAACTATTTTACCCTTTAAAAATAGAAAGCGACCATCAGGATCGGCTAGTTTGGCCTCAAAAGAGAAAGGGACCTTCTGACCTAGGGCTATAGAGACACCTCTGGCAGCCGAAGAATAGGAGGCATGGTGCCATACTACAAAATGCTTATTAACTGTTTTTGGGATATGTAAGTGCCTAAAATGGGTCTCTTGCAGGAAGACTAGGTCTGCTCCTTCCTTCCTGAGCAAATGATAGACCTGGCTCCTTTTCTGTGGGGTGTTCATACCATTCACATTGAAAGATAATATCTTTAGGTCAGTCATTACACACAAAAGTTAACCTGAGCAGTAGCTGCCAATGACCAGAGGAGGGCGACACAGGGCAACAAATAAAACAAAACTCACAAAAACAAAACATATGTAATGGAGGCAGTTATTAAGGATGTAATAACAGCCTAAGGGGTTATAAACCCCGACTAGGGGGGAATTAGTGTGTAAACACCCTAAGCCAGGCCTCACACACTAAGCCCAAGGAAGAAAAAAGTTAGTAGGCATGTATACGTATTCAACAAAATAGGGACACGGTATAAATACCAATCACATTAGAGTATCACTCAGTGTCTATGCCATAGGAGCATACAGAGACAGGGGAAAAGAGCCCTGCTGGCTATCAGCCATAAGCGACCACACCACAGACACTGCAGTATCTGCGACGGCCTATTAATAGAGCCTAAAATGAGACAAAAAGAGATGGCAATATAAGGGGGAGTAAAGGTATGAGGGAGACAGTAGGAAAGATTAAAGTAAAGCAGACATAGATTAGGGAAAGCGGATTGGAGAATCAGACAGTAGGTGCTATGGAGGGTCATTTAGACGGTCAACATAGAACCTGGATCCTATAGGGCTGGAACAAAATGTTCGCTGAGAATCCCGTCATGGCGAAATCAGGGATCACAAGTCGAATGGAGCCAGGCTAAGGGATCCTTTTCTTCGGAGATTTCTTCTTTTGCGCCAGGCGCCATTCCTCCGCCTGCGGTAAGTTCGGAAGATCTAACGTCGGGCTACAAGGGAGCCATGACTGAATGTCCAGAGCTTCTGATCCCAGCGCCTCCCAAACAGGCAGCAAGTCCTCCGGGAGTCTGACTGTGTATTGCTTCCCTCCTATGGTGGTGCTGAGGCCAAAAGGGAACAGCCACCGTACCGGTAGTTTCCTCTCTCTCAGAAGCGCGGTTAAAGGGCGCAAGTTCCTGCGCTTGGCTAGAGTGCTCGCCGCCAGGTCTTGAAATAATTGCACTTTGTGACCATCCAAAGAGGGGTCACCATTCTCCCAAGCCGCTCTCAGGACAGCTGCAGTATCTAAAAAGTTCATTAGGGCACAAACAACGTCTCTGGGTGGCTCGCCCGCCGCCGGCTTGGGCCTAAGAGCTCTATGTGCCCTCTCTATGACAATGGTGGCAGCCTGTTCTTCACCCACGAGGGAGGCAAACAAGGAACGTACCGCACCGGCCAGATCTTCAGCTGAAACCGCTTCAGGTATGCCCCTCAGGCGTACATTTTTCCTCCGCCCTCTGTTTTCCTGGTCTTCCAGGTTCAGGAAAGCTGTATTAATCATTTTCGACATATTTGTCAAGTGGTTGTGAACTCCCGCTTCTCGCTGAACTAACAGGTCCTGGCTTTCTTCCAGGCTTTCTACCCTGTGGCCGAGCTGCTGAAATTCGGCTTTAATGTCGGACAATTCCTTCATAACAGGGCCAAGTGCCTGCGTTAGCGATTGCTGGAGGAAGCTTCTAGTTAAGGGCAGGGAGTCCGGCTCACCTCTGCTGTAAACTTCAGCGTCAGAGCTGTCTGCTTCCGAGTCGGCTCCCTCCCGTTCTGAGAAGTTTCGCGCCTCCCGCGCCATCTTGCCTCCATCAGGGTGCAATGTGGATCGCCTGTTGAGGAATTTGTTCAGATCCCCTTGGGTCTTTTTTGTCTTCGGAGTGGCCCCTGAGGCACCCTCCTTGTCTCTGAGGGTTTTCCCCATTCTAAAGTCCGTGTCCGCTGCTTAAATCTTTAAAAGCTGGGCTAGCTGTGCGGAGCTCTGGTGAAGTCGACCTACACCATGGCTTGCTGGCTCCGCCCCCCGCCGTACAGTAGTGTAAGGCCACATATGGGGCGTTTCTGTAAACGGCAGAGTCAGGGCAATAAAGATACAGTCTTGTTAACCCTTGCTTTGTTAGTGGGAAAAAATGAGTTAAAACTGAAAATTTGCCAAAAAATTTAATTTTCTATTTTCATCCCCATTTGCCAATAACTCTTGTGCAACAGCTGAAGGGTTAACATAGTTTGTAAAATCAGTTTTGAATACTTTGAGGTGTGTAGTTTCTTATATGGGGTCACTTTTATGGAGTTTCTACTCTAGGGCTGCATCGGGGGGCCTTAAATTGGGACATGGTGTAAATAAACCAGTCGAGCAAAATCTGCCTTCCAAAAACCATATGGTGCACCTTTCCCTCTATGCCCTACCGTGTGCCCGTACAGTAGTTTACGGCCACATATGGGGTGTTTCTGTAAACGGCAGAGTCAGGGAAATAAAGATACAGTCTTGTTTGGCTGTTAACCCTTGCTTTGTTAGTGGAAAAATGGGTTAAAATGGAAAATGTGGCAAAAAAATTAAATTTTAAAATTTAATCCGCATTTGCCAATAACTGTTGTGCAACACCTAAAGGGTTAACAAAGTTTGTAAAATCAGTTTTGAATACCTTGAGGGGTGTAGTTTTTAGAATGGGGTCATTTTTGGGTGGTTTCTATTATATAAGCCTCACAAAGTGACTTCAGACCTGAACTGGTCCCTAAAAATTGGGGTTTTGAAAAAATTTCAGAAAAATGTCAACATTTTCTTCCAAACTTCTAAGGCTACTTTCACACTAGCGTTCGATCGGATCCGTTCTGAACGGATCCGCTCATATTAATGCAGACGGTGGCTCCGTTCAGAACGGATCCGTCTGCATTATAACAGTGAAAGTAGCCTGAGCGGATCCGTTCAGACTTTACATTGAAAGTCAATGGGGGACGGATCCGCTTGAAGATTGAGCCATATGGTGTCATCTTCAAGCGGATCCGTCCCCATTGACTTCCATTATAAGTCGGAACGGATCCGCTCGCCTCCGCACGGCCAGGCGGACACCCGAACGCTGCTTGCAGCGTTCAGGTGTCCGCTCACTGAGCGGAGCGGAGGCTGAGCGCTGGCAGGCGGATGCATTCTCAGTGGATCCGCCTCCACTGAGAATGCATTAGGGCCAGACGGCTGCGTTCAGGGCCGCTTGTGAGCCCCTTCAAACGGAGCTCACGAGCGGACACCTGAACGCAGGTGTGAAAGGAGCCTAAGCCTTGTAACATCCCAAAAATATTAAATATCATTCCCAAAATGATCCAAACATGAAGTAGACATATGGGGAATGTAAAGTAATAACTATTTGTGTAGGTATTACTATGTATTATAGAAGTAGAGAAATTGAAACTTGAAAATTAGAAAAAATAAATACATTTTGGGTAAATTTTGTATTTGTTTTATAAATTATATTTTTTTTACTTCATTTTACCAGTGTCATGAAGTACAATATGTGCCGAAAAAAAAAAATCAGAATGACCTGGTCAAAGCGTTTTAAAGTTATCACCACTTAAAGTGACACTGGTCAGATTCGCAAAAACTGGCCTGGTCCTTAAGGTGAAATAAGGCTGTGTCCTTAAGGAGTTAAAACATAAATTTTCTCAGCAATTTTAGATATTCCAACAGGGTTCCACACCCTGTATTTTTTATTTTATTTTAACTTAGTAAGTTGCTTAAAGGAGGTTATGAGCTATCGCACGGGTGCATTTCATCTATTTCATTTAATGTTTGTGTGTGTCATCAAAAGTTATTGACAGTATCCCCCATAACAGTAACCTCTACAGTACCCTGCCCCCTTAACAGTGACCTCCACAGCAGTTGCCCATTTAATAGTGGCCCCTGCCAATTTAAAAAAAAATTTAACAGTCTTTATTTATTGTTTTTAAAAGAGAAAAAAACATGTAAAAGTAGTGCACAGCACACAACATACATGTAGTACAGGGAGTGCAGAATTATTAGGCAAGTTATATTTTTGAGGATTAATTTTATTATTGAACAACAACCATGTTCTCAATGAACCCAAAGAACTCATTAATATCAAAGCTGAATATTTTTGGAAGTAGTTTTTAGTTTGTTTTTAGTTTTAGCTATTTTAGGGGGATATCTGTGTGTGCAGGTGACTATTACTGTGCATAATTATTAGGCAACTTAACAAAAAACAAATATATACCCATTTCAATTATTTATTTTTACCAGTGAAACCAATATAACATCTCAACATTCACAAATATACATTTCTGACATTCAAAAACAAAACAAAAACAAATCAGTGACCAATATAGCCACCTTTCTTTGCAAGGACACTCAAAAGCCTGCCATCCATGGATTCTGTCAGTGTTTTGATCTGTTCACCATCAACATTGCGTGCAGCAGCAACCACAGCCTCCCAGACACTGTTCAGAGAGGTGTACTGTTTTCCCTCCTTGTAAATCTCACATTTGATGATGGACCACAGGTTCTCAATGGGGTTCAGATCAGGTGAACAAGGAGGCCATGTCATTAGATTTTCTTCTTTTATACCCTTTCTTGCCAGCCACGTTGTGGAGTACTTGGACGCGTGTGATGGAGCATTGTCCTGCATGAAAATCATGTTTTTCTTACCTTGCAGACTTCTTCCTGTACCACTGCTTGAAGAAGGTGTCTTCCAGAAACTGGCAGTAGGTCTGGGAGTTGAGCTTGACTCCATCCTCAACCCAAAAAGGCCCCACAAGCTCATCTTTGATGATACCAGCCCAAACCAGTACTCCACCTCCACCTTGCTGGCGTCTGAGTCGGACTGGAGCTCTCTGCCCTTTACCAATCCAGCCATCTGGCCCATCAAGACTCACTCTCATTTCATCAGTCCATAAAACCTTAGAAAAATCAGTCTTGAGATATTTCTTGGCCCAGTCTTGACGTTTCAGCTTGTGTGTCTTGTTCAGTGGTGGTCGTCTTTCAGCCTTTCTTACCTTGGCCATGTCTCTGAGTATTGCACACCTTGTGCTTTTGGGCACTCCAGTGATGTTGCAGCTCTGAAATATGGCCAAACTGGTGGCAAATGGCATCTTGGCAGCTGCACGCTTGACTTTTCTCAGTTCATGGGCAGTTATTTTGTGCCTTGGTTTTTCCACACGCTTCTTGCGACCCTGTTGACTATTTTGAATGAAACGCTTAATTGTTTGATGATCACGCTTCAGAAGCTTTGCAATTTTAAGAGTGCTGCATCCCTCTGCAAGATATCTCACTATTTTTGACTTTTCTGAGCCTGTCAAGTCCTTCTTTTGACCCATTTTGCCAAAGGAAAGGAAGTTGCCTAATAATTATGCACACCTGATATAGGGTGTTGATGTCATTAGACCACACCCCTTCTCATTACAGAGATGCACATCACCTAATATGCTTAATTGGTAGTAGGCTTTCGAGCCTATACAGCTTGGAGTAAGACAACATGCATAAAGAGGATGATGTGGTCTAAATACTCATTTGCCTAATAATTCTGCACGTAGTGTATATATACATTACAGCGGCTAGCTAGATACATTGTAAAGACTTCATAAAGTACTGCAGTACACAGCCCTTCAGGGTAAGCGATGGTGAGGTCACAGGGGCAGTTAACAGACCGAGGGTTGCTATTGTTACTCAGTTTTTGGGCAGGCGTACAGCAGTGATGGAGAGGCTGGCACATGGATCCCCTGGAGCACTCTCCGTGTATAGGGACCAGGCCAGGTGGTAGGTGAGGTGCCCTGGATGTTGCAGGTTTAGTGTGCCGGTGGCAAGATCCCATTAAGTTTGTGACGCCAGTGCCGATAACGGTGGCACACCGATTTATTGCAGGAATAATTGAGGAACACAAGTTGCAGTGAACCAGAACTTCCTTTACTGAAACAGTTCAACTATTTACAGTTCTTTAGTTAGTTCCACATGTAAAAAGGTTGAATACAGGCAGGCTTTATACAAAACGGCAGGCAAAGTCTTTGCAGGATACTCAGAGGGCATAAACACTTACAGATCAGGCTTCACTTTTCCTCAGGTCCTGTCTGGGTTACTCCAAGGCCTGTATGCCCTATTGCTGGCTTTATCCTTGGGTAGGGAACCCTTCCTCTGGTATATGTCTCCTTGCTGTAGAAATATCCTTCTGCCCTTCAGCTCTCTGTTTGGCTGGAATAAACTTGGCTCTGCACTGCGCCTTTAAGGAACTAGGTTTCTCAGGAGGAAAACTCTTCTCCTGGTGGCAAGCTAGGAGCCTGGGCTATCTAGCTGCATGTCAGAAGCTGCTCCTCAGCTCTCCTCTGGCTAAAGTCCACACTGACTTCAAACTACACACCTCCCCTGAACAGGACCTGACTATATATACTAGGGGTTCCCTAGCTCCCTCTACTGTCTAGGAGGAGGAACTACCCCTAACAGGCCTGGTACAAGAGATAACAGGGAAAATACACATGAAAACATTATATAAAATACAATGACCCTGTCCCACAGAAGGAGGGGAACAACATGGCCCAATTGACCCTTGTGTAATGCCCACATTTACCTAGTGGGACACTACAGTACCAACAGTACATCTCTGTGTAAGCCTATAAAATCGCAGCTGTAACTATTTTGACTGCAAAATTACATTAAATACCATTCGCTCACTCATACACACCACCGCAGCGTCGCAGACCCCCCACCTTGATTTAGAGCATCTCTATCCCATCAGACAGGCATGAGCCCCAGATCTTCTCAAATCTCTCTAGGTTTCCTCTTACGACATCATTTTGTACATTGGCAAAGCCTCGTCAATAAGCTGCATCCATTGCTGGACTGAGGGGACCTTTGGGGGCTTCCAATTCAGGAGAATAACCTTTCTAGCATAAAACATTAGGAGACGATATAATATCCTAGAATATTTAGCTTGCATCAGTTCATTGACCAAACCTAGCAAACTATTCTCCGGGGCGCACATCTCCAGCAAACCCAACTTCAAACTTAAAAAACTCATGAACTGCTGACCAATATCTCGCTATTACTGGACAGTCCCAGTCCATATGAAACAGAGTGCCCCTCCCTCTATTACACCTAGTACATTGCGAACTAGTAAGTTTGCGCATATGTTCTAGTCTGACCGGAGTTAAATAAACCCTGTGCACCCATTTAACCTGTATCAGCTGGTCTCTAGCACATATGACTGTGTTTCTCCAGTAATACATCAGCTCCTTTTCATGTCTATCCTCTAGGCCCGGGATATCTACCTTCCATTTTGCTATGGCACTGGACAACGGGAAGTCTGTCGGTTCAGTAGTAATAAATAAAAGGAAGAAACTGGTTTGTATAGTGTTATCTGTCTGGCAATTCTTTTTAACTTCTCCGTACTCTACCTTGATCCTGCCCCTTCCAAATTGTTCAGTGCAAGCATGTCTAAGTGTCTGTGGAGGTTCTTATTTATCCAGGTCATGGTATATCTGTAAAGAATAAATCAAGGCAACTGGACGTACTGTAGATTTCTTGAAAACGTTTCACTCGTTCTTCCAACAAGCTTTCTCAATTCTGAGTGACTGTACAAAAATTCTGGGAATAAATATGTAACTGAATCAACATCTGGTAATTATACAAAGCATTGGGTCAAAGGTGTTAATTCCATTATCCTAATTGGAGTCATTAGGTGATAAAGACTTCCCAGAAAAAGGTGTCAAGACAGCATTGTATGTGGCAGACAATTGATGTCTAACCCCCCCCCCGCCTCTATTCAAGCTTGGCTTCTCCATTTTTACGTAGATGGCCTCCTTCACGCCTCGTTTGTACCAATCGACCTCCTTATCCAAAACACGTAATTAGGATAATGGAATCAACACCTTTGACCCAATGCTGGGTATAATTACCAGATGTTGATTCAGTTACATATTTATTCCCAGAATTTTTGTACAGTCACTCAGAATTTAGAAAGCTCGTTGGAAGAACGAGTGAAACGTTTTCAAGAAATCTACAGTACGTCCAGTTGCCTTGATTTATTCTTTACAGATAAAGCATGTCTAAGTTAGAGATATCTATATAGACAAGACCGGGGTAGGAGGAATTCGTTCTTTAGATCTACATCGTTTTTAATGAGTGTACAGTTGTGTCAAATATTTAACCCCATTCTGTGGCCAGAACTCAAAATCTTGCATGTTCTGCACCTTTGGTAGTTTGGATTTTCTCCATAACGGCATTACCGTCTTTCCTGTCTATGGAACTATGGTGGCATCTAGTGACAACAGTTAATATTGCAGATATGTATTCAATGCATTAGTTTACATATTGTATAAATCAAACCAAAAGAAAAAAAACTGTGAACACGGGAGCATACTGCCTTTGGGTAATGGGTGGTAAGGCTTACCTTCCCTACTTTACAGATGCCCTGGTTCAAGAAAAAAAGTTCACATTAATTGAGGAACAAACAATTACATGGTACCCTTTTCATTTTTTTATTGCAGATTTGCCAATCTCCAGACTTTTTTTTGCCATCTAAGATGGCCGCACTGCTTCTTAGACTTCCTGATGCTCACTGAGCATTGGTAGTTCAAGTCGACACTAAGAAGAGAAAAAATATACAACCATGATAGAAAAAACATGCTTAATAGAAGAATAAATAAACAATAGTCCAAAATGTTGGGAAAAAACTTGAAAGTCAATGGGGGATCCGTGTGTTTGGACAAATATATAACTGACTTAGGGGTCAGTTACAGAAATTGTGCTTCAATTAAAGAAAATTTTGAGCTCTGTATTTTTGCAGCACAAAATGGCGCTTGCACTATATATATTACATATAGTACAGGTGCCATTTTGACCACACATAGCAGTCTAATTTTCAGGTTCAGAATGTTACATATTTAGACTTTATTTGCATTAATAGCAGCCAAGCTCCTCCCAGGGGGGGTCCAGAGAGGGGTTCACCCAGCTTTCACTCTCCCTGACACTGCCTTGGCAACTGTCCCTGCTTTTGTCACTTTCTGAACCTCAGATCTGCTCCTCACCTCCTTCAGCCTCAGATCAGACTCCCATCAGAACTCCCAGCCTCAGATCAGACTCCCATCAGAACTCCCAGCCTCAGATCAGACTCCCATCAGACCTCCCAGCCTCAGATCAGACTCCCATCAGACCTCCCAGCCTCATATTAGACTCCCATCAGACCTCCCAGCCTTGGAGCAGACCCCCAGCCTCAGATCGCATCCCCATAATAGCCTCCTCAGCCTCAGATCAGCCCCTATCAGACCATCCAGCCTCAGATCGGACCCCTAGCTACAAATCAGACCCCATCAGACCCCCCAGCCTGATAAGGATATGGAGCCGGAAAGTCAAAAGTTCTCAACATTGTGCCCCTGTTGCTTGTCAGTGTAAGACCACACTCTGTTTTACTCTGTGGCCATAACCATGGATACAAGCAGTGCATAATGTGATGGAAAAACGAATCCAGCCTGCAAATGAAGCAATATGGAGAATCACAATACATTAGTAAGTGCCTTGTATTAACTTTCCCTATATAATAAATGTCATCTGCTGAAGTGAAAGACAACCCCTTTAAGTCAACAAGCTGTTTTAGGGTACTTTCATATTAGTGTTAATATTTTCCGGTGTTGAGATCCGTCATAGGGTCTCAATGCCAGAAAAAAATGCTTCCGTTTTGTCCCAATTCATTGCCAATGAGGAGAAAACATAACTGAATAGAACGGAATGCTCTAAAATGCATTCCGTTCCGTTCTCATACTGGAGAGCAAACTGCAGCATGCTGCAGTTTGCTTTCCGTCCTGGGATGCAAGATCCGTCATGACCCACAATGCAAGTCAATGGGGACGGATCAGTTTTCTCTGACACAATCTGACACAATCGAAAATGGATCCGTCCCCATTGATTTTCAATGGAGTTAAAAACTGATCTGTTTTGGCAATGTTAAAGAAATTTTTAAGATAATACAACAGGATCTGTTCATAACAGATGCAGATAGTTGTATTATCAGTAACGGAAGCGTTTTTGCAGGACCCTGTCAGATCCAGCAAAAACGCTAGTGTAAAAGTAGCCTTAAAGAAGGACTTTTGCACTATCCCAGAACTAATTATTGCAATTAAAGCTACCCCTAGGGGCAAATGCCCTGGCCCCGATGGACTCCCCATAACTTATTATTCCTCCTTCCAAAATATTCTACTACCCCACTTGCTTCATATATGTAATCTCTCCTTGGCCAATAAACCACTCTCCCCTGATATGACCAAAGCAGTCATTACGATAATCCCCAAAGAAGGTAAGGACCCCTAGAGCTGCTCCAATTACCGCCCTATCTCCTTACTTAACGTGGATCTTAAACTCTTAGCAAAAATGCTGGCCACTAGGCTCCAAAGCTTACTCCCTGACCTTATTCGGCCTGATCAGGTGGGATTTGTTAAAGGTAGGGAAGGCAAAGATAACACCACAAAAATTTTAGATGCCCTGTTCTACGCCTCACATAAATCCTGCCCCCTGGTCTTGCTGGCACGGACGCCGAGAAAGCATTTGATAGAGTGGACTGGACTTATATCAGATTGGTCCTGGCAAAATTCCAAATTCCTGAGCAATATATTGACTCTATATTCTCCATGTACACTTGCTCCTCGGCGTCCGTGTCGGCAAACGGATTGCTTTCCTCCCTTTTCCCCATTAGAAACGGAACGAGACAGGGGTGCCCCCTCTCTCCACTCATCTTTGTCCTTGTAATGGAATCCCTCCTCCAAGCCCTTAGACAAGATGGTGAAATTCAGGGCCTTAGAGTAGAGAAGCAAGAGTTTAAATTGACAGCTTTCGCGGACGATCTGTTGATCATCACCACTAACCCACAGAGATCCATGCCCAGGATTCTCTCGATACTTGACCTATTTGGCTCTCTCTCCAACTTTAAGGTCAACCCTTCTAAATCCCAGATCTTACATATAGGCCTATCCCCCACCAGTCTTGCCTCCCTCCAAATTAACTCCCCTTTCAATTGGCAAACCCAACAACTAACTTACCTAGGGATTAAGCTGTCCTCCCATTTGCCTGACCTCTTTCAATTGAACTATAAACCCATCCTAGCCTCTATGATAGCTCAAATGGAATCCTTGGACTCTCCCTATCTCTCATGGTTTGGGAGGAAAAATATCTTTATGTCATTGATCATGCCAAAGCTTACATATATGATGCAAGTCCTCCCTATCAATATCCCTAATTCGTATTTTGCTTCCTTAAACAAGCATATCCGTAAATTTATTTGGCAAGGCAAAAGCCCCCGTATCTCCTTCGATACCTTAACTAAACCCAGAACTAGAGGAGGTATTGGCCTCCCAGATCCTAAATCTTATATGCAAGCCATACAGCTTTCCAGAGCTATTGATTGGATTAGGGAACCCACACATAAATCCTGGCTCCAGTTAGAGACTGCTCTCCTCCCCTCCTCTCCCAGGGCCCTGTTGCTGGCTGACAGACTACCCTCGTCCCAGGCCTCAATACTTAACCCTATTGTTCGCAGCACTTTAAGGGTCTGGGGTGGTTTCTCGTCCATCAGCGGAGCCCCAATACCTCTCACCTCGCTTATGCTCATAAAGGACATAGTTAACTTGGCCCCCAAAGAACTGAGGGAAAGCTGCCCGTTGCTCATTAGGTCCTCATTGATCCCCATAACTCAATTCTTAGATACAGAAGGATGTATTGTTCCTGACTTGGAAATATGCAAACTCTTGGGGACGCAGATTCATAATCCCACCCTATTACGCTTCCTTAAGACTGAATTACTCAGTAGGGTTAAAAACTCCCATGTATCGGAGGAAACAAAATGGTTGGTGGACATGCTAAGCAATAAGCGATATCCTCCTAAATCTATCTCTACATTCTATAAACACTTAAAAATCTCCTACCTCCTTTGTTAAACCGGCAATAGTAGGCAAGTGGGAAACAGATCTACAAAGATCACTGACTCCTCAGGAAACTTCAAGAATCTTAATCCTACCACACAAATTATCTAGGTGCATACGAGTCCAAGAAAACGGCTACAAGATTCTCATGCAATGGTATAAAACTCCTGATAAAACCTGTAGGTACAGTACTTCAGCCTCTGATCTGTGTTGGAGATGCCACAATATCAAATGGACTTTCTTACATGTTTGGTGGACATGCGAAAAAATCAATCCATGGTGGCACACAATCACCAAATTATGTAATCAGATATGTGAGACGTCTCTTCCTTGCTCCCCTGAATTGGCACTGTTATCTCTAGGGATGGAGAACCTGGACAGGCATAGAAAATCCCTCTTTACTCTCCTTTTAGCAGCGGCTAGATTACTTTTACCTACCCACTGGTTATCCTCTGAAATTCCCAGTATTGAACATTGGACGAATAAAGTTGACCAGATATATAGATTAGAGGAGATTTCACATTGGGAGGCACACTCTAGACCTCTCTTCCTAAAAACTTGGACACCCTGGAAGCGTTATAGGAACTTCCCCTAGGTGTACATTCTTTGAGGCTTTATATTTTTCATGACCCTCTCTATTACACCCCATCAGATAACAAATTACTATCATTTTTCACCAATCCCTCCCCCTTCCTTCTCTTTCCCCCTCATCTACGCACCTATGCCATAGAATTGTGAACTTTATATTTGCGCTTTTGTGCTAGACCTGACTTTGATGTCAGGCTTATACTTCTTGCTGATACCTGTCACGTTTGGCTTAACCGCCTTCTGTTTTTCTTGTTTTTATTTGTGACACCTTATACTAGGTGACCTTTGCTTGTGATTTTGTCACTTATAATGTTGTATGCCTTGCTTATTGGACATTGTACTTTACCTTGAAAAAATTGAAAACAATAAAAATTTTCAATATAAAAAAAAAAAAGAAGGACTTTTGCGCCCTCAAGTATGGGACCTTATCTAAAGAGACCTTGTGCTGTGAAGAAAACCATCCATTGGACTACTGGAGCCACAACGTGAACGGAGTCTTAAAGGTGACAACTTGTTGGCCCATATTTGCTTTTGTTGCCCTTGTTTGGTCCTCACCCAGAGGGTAATGTTTTGTAAAGACTCCATCCATCAGCCAAAAAATTATCTCCAGGTTGTGCACATTGGTGTACTACCTCTTTTTGCATTATATGTTCCAGTTTTGCAACATTACAAGCCTGCACCCAAAGAAAGTCTTTCTCTGTGGGCGTCTCCTTCTCCCTGGCTGTGGGCTGTCCAATCGCAGCAGAGAGCGTCACAGCCAGGGAAAAGGTGAGGTTTTTTTTTCTCCCTGGCTGTGACGCTCTCCGCTGCAATTGGACAGCCCACAGCCAGGGAGAAGGAGACGCCCACAGAGAGAGACTCAGTCTCCTCCTCATTGCTCCGATGCAAAAATTAGCATACAGGGCGGGAGAATTAAACGGGGGGGCCACAGCGGGCGAACAGAGCAGTGCCCATAAAAAATAGTAAGCGCTATTAAATTCTCACTGTATGCCCTACATACCCCAATACTTAGTTTATAAAGTCTGGACCCATGAAAGGTCCTCTTTAAGCACTTTAGCCCATTGTATGGACTCTTTCATGGGTACAACAATGTGACCTCTTATGCACTTTTTATATGGACTTTGGACTTTACATTGTTAGCTAGATAGTTAGCATCCTTATTCCATCGCTCATATGGACTGCCTCTGAGGACTCAAAAATACTAATGGTCCTATTTTACCTTGTATTAGTTTAGAAAACCTAGGTATTTGTCACCCTTCCTTCGGCCTGGGAGGGAAACACCACACCGAACATAAGAGGGAAGGGGGGAACAGGGAATCGGGCCTGAGAACTAGGGAAGAAAGATGGACACCTCCTAGCAAAACCCTAATCAAAATCCCGACTGACTACCAGTATGAACAGACCCCAGAGGTAGGTGTGTTCATACTCAGGAATACCTAGAGTCCTATCTAGCCCTATAGGACCCTGGTAATAATGGAAGGGACAAGACTACCAGTTCCTCAAAAAGGAAGGACAAACAGGAGTCATCTTCAGGCCTCATACAAAACAATAGGGAAAGGCAAATAAGTAAGGTTAAATTCACCACATGAGCAAGGGGTGTGGTCAGTACCAGAAACAACACAGACGTCTATTGATCCAAAAGGAAAACCTGTCATATCAAACCACGTGTTGCCAGTCTCACCGATCTCCTGCCATCTGTCTTGGCAACGTCCGTGGCAGTATTATATTGTCTGATTTGCATATGCCTTTAACTTTTTTCTCTCCACAGACTTGGGAGGGGAAGGAACCCGTATGTCCTCTGTCTTTGGGTTCATGTGCTGTTGCTACACAGGGAGTGGTAAAGTCACAAGCAGTCTAAACATCTTTAAAGGGTAACCCCGCTGCTATAAATATGAGTTAAGAGGGGATTAACCCTCATGGCAGCTATGAAAGGTGGGCTGGTTCTTCCTCCTAGTTCTAGGTGCCTTAAGGTACTGTGCATTGTCTTAGGAAAGATGTGTGAAAAGCTACCAGTTCAGACATCAAGGTGACAAAGCGTAAAGCATGATTAGACCTTGGTACTTGGAAGGGAATACAGGATGAAGCCACCCTTCTATTTGCAGACGTCGCATAGCATCGTGAAAGGATTAAAGTACATGACACCCTCACGCTCCATGTACAACTATAGCCATGTCGTGGTGTATTTGAGCGCTTTGTGCAGACATTTTGCTTTACTGGTTCACTGCGAGAGGGAAAACCATGGTTAGACACCCTACTCATAGAGGCAGGAATCTATTGGTAGCTGTGTCTACGTCTATATATGTATGTAATAGTCTACATTTTCATGCAGCACTTTGACTTTTCCTTGGTACCCTTAGAGCATACCCTAAGCACAAGCCGAATGTGGCTTGCCTTTAAGTAACGGTTAATGTAATGCCCCAGAGTGGCATTACCACCTTTTGCACCCCGCTACTATCTCTACTGGTCTAACCTAATGTCATCTGTGCATTTATCTGTCACTACCTGCCCTGTGAGAGATCTGAGAAGATCGGATAGACTTTCAGCACGTGAGTGTCACGGATGTAGTAAGGGAGAACACCAAAAGACAACAAGAAGGAAGGGAAAAGACACTATGCTTCACCGCTAGGGAAGGAAAAGGGTCACCTTTAAAACCCTGCTCCTGGCCCCAACTCCTATCCGTATGGGCACCTCTCGATGGTAGAGATGCCGATACACAGTAACCTAGAAAACCCTGGTGGCCCTCGGATGCCCTAATGGTAGTGACAGGGCAGAGACAACCCGCTCCTTCCCTGGTGAAGGAACCAGCGTCTTGCTGAGGCCTAGTAAACAACAAAGGTGGGGGGGGAATACAAAATGCAACAAGCGGAACACTGAACTTCTGAGGCTGATGGATGATGGATGAACAGGACTTCAACTAGAACCACACACCAGCTCTTCCAAAAACCAAGATCCAGAGCAAGGAGTGATGGGTAAAGTCAGTCATACTAAATAGGGGGAGGTAAAGGTCACATGATCCACACCTGAAGAGGAGGTGTGGATATACAAGCAACTGTCACGGAATGTGTACAGGTAACAAGGCAAAGCAACATGTATAAACGACTCGCTGGATCCAAAAACTAAGGAACCAAGGGAGACCCCTGCAGAAGACCTGGCACTTTCCCTGGCTGCTCAGCCTATGCAAAGATCCTAATGGTGGAGGTTTGCATATCCACGAACCTTGACTATAAAGCCCTGAGCACCCTACAATAGTGAGGGGACACGACCACCGGCTCCCTACACAAGACACGGAGGGAGTCAGGGTCATCTGGGATCCAGCAAACAGATATAAACATATAAAAGTACACTTAGCTTTGAAGCAAAGAGGAGGACAGATCAGCGTGCACACACACTCCAGGAGGAAATATAAGCCGCTCAGAAAAGCATTCTGAGGAGGCATTTAAAGGGAAGCAATTAAGACATGACAGCTGAGAGAGGCTGACGAGAGGAGGAGCTGAATACCACAACACAGAAATTCAAGGAGGAGGTTCTGAAAGGCCTCTGTCAGAGCTTCTCAGCTGTCTGGTTGTGACAGTACCCCTCCCTCTACGAGTGGACTCCGGACACTCAGAGCCCACCTTCTCAGGATGGGACCTATGGAATGCCCTGATGAGACGAGAGGCCTTAATGTCCGTCACTGGGACCCACATCCTCTCCTCAGGACCATACCCCTCCCACTGAACAAGGTACTGAAGAGAACCGCGGACAAGACGAGAATCCACAATCCTAGAGACCTGGAATTCAAGATTCCCATCAACCATAATCGGAGGAGGAGGCAAAGGCGAGGGTACAATGGGTTGAACATAAGGTTTCAATAAGGACTTATGAAAAACATTATGGATCTTCCAAGTCTGAGGAAGATCAAGACGGTATGCAACAGGATTGATGACAGACAGGATTTTGTAAGGCCCAATAAACCTCGGACCCAACTTCCAGGAGGGAACCTTCAATTTGATATTCTTGGTAGACAACCACACCAGATCACCAACATTCAGGTCCGGACCAAGCACACGTCTCTTATCAGCCACACGCTTATATCTCTCACTCATGCTCTTTAGATTCTCTTGAATCTTTTGCCAAATAGATGACAAAGACGAGGAGAATCTGTCCTCATCAGGTAAACCAGAAGACCCCTCTCCCGAGAAAGTCCCAAACTGTGGATGAAACCCATATGCACCAAAAATGGTGACTTATCAGAGGACTCCTGACGACGGTTATTTAAAGCAAACTCAGCAAGGGACAAAAAAGAACACCAATCCTCTTGATTCTCCGCCACAAAACAACGCAGATATGTCTCCAGATTCTGATTGACGCGCTCTGTCTGGCCATTCGACTGCGGGTGGAAAGCAGAAGAGAATGACAACCGAACCCCCAAGCGAGAACAGAAAGCCTTCCAGAATCTGGAAACAAACTGCGTGCCCCTATCAGAGACTATGTCTGAAGGAATACCGTGCAACTTGACAATGTGATCAACAAATGCCTGCGCCAGCGTCTTAGCATTGGGCAAACCAGGAAAAGGGATGAAATGCACCATTTTGCTAAAATGGTCCACCACCACCAGAATCACAGTCTTCCCCGAGGAACGAGGCAGGTCCGTGATAAAGTCCATGGACAGATGTGTCCAAGGACGGGAAGGAATGGGTAAGGGAAGGAGAGGACCTGATGGCCGTGAATGAGGGACCTTGGCACGAGCGCAAGTCTCGCAGGCTGCCACAAAACCCTCAACCGACTTACGAAGTGCAGGCCACCAGAATCTCCGAGCGATGAGATCCAGTGTGGCTCTTACCCCCGGGTGCCCAGCAAGGACCGTATCGTGGTGTTCTTTAAAAATCTTGTGTCTTAAAGCGAGAGGCACAAACAACCTCCCAGGAGGACAAAGATCAGGAGCCTCTGACTGGGCTGCCTGCACCTCTGCCTCCAATTCAGGAAAAAGAGCAGAGACCACCACACCTTCAGCCAAAATGGGACCCGGGTCTTCAAAATTCCCGCCTCCCGGAAAACAACGTGACAGGGCATCTGCCTTCACATTCTTAACTCCAGGGCGGAACGTGACAACAAAATTAAACCTAGAAAAGAACAACGACCATCTGGCCTGTCTCGGGTTCAGACGCTTGGCTGACTCCAAGTAGGCCAGATTTTTATGGTCAGTAAATACGGTAATAGGGTGTCTGGCCCCCTCTAGCCAATGGCGCCATTCCTCAAAAGCCAATTTGATGGCCAACAATTCCCTATCTCCCACATCGTAATTTCTCTCTGCGGAGGAGAGTTTTCTTGAGAAAAAGGCACACGGTCGCCAATTGGCAGGAGAGGAACCCTGAGACAAGACCGCCCCCACACCCACCTCAGAAGCATCAACCTCAACTATGAAGGGTAATGAAACATCAGGTTGCACCAAGATGGGAGCGGAAGCAAAACTCTCCTTGATATCAGAAAAGGCCTTACGCGCCTCTACTGACCAAGAAGAAAAATCTACCCCCTTTCTGGTCATATCAGTGAGTGGTTTAACAATAGAAGAATAATTCAAAATGAACTTCCTGTAATAATTGGCAAAGCCCAAAAAACGCATCAGCGCCTTTTGATTCTCAGGAAGCTCCCACTCAAGCACAGCGCGGACCTTCTCGGGGTCCATGCGAAAACCAGAAGCGGAGAGAAGAAACCCCAGAAATTGAATTTCTGGAACCGCAAACACACATTTTTCCAGTTTCGCATATAGTTTATTCTCCCGCAGGATGAGCAAGACCTAACGTAAATGTTCCTTATGAGTTTTGAAATCGGGAGAAAAAATCAAAATGTCATCCAAATACACCAATACAAATTTTCCCATCAAATGATAAAAAATGCTGTTCACGAAATGCTGAAAAACGGCTGGGGCATTCATCAACCCAAAAGGCATAACCAAATTCTCAAAATGGCCCTCAGGGGTATTGAAGGCCGTCTTCCATTCGTCCCCTTCTCTGACCCTGACCAGGTTGTATGCCCCTCTTAAATCTAATTTGGAAAAGACTTTAGCCCCAACAACCTGGTTAAACAGGTCCGGGATCAGAGGAAGCGGATAAGGGTCACGAATTGTGATATTGTTCAGCTCCCTGAAATCCAGACAAGGTCTTAAAGAACCATCTTTTTTCTTAACAAAGAAAAAACCAGCGGCAACAGGTGACTTTGAGGGTCGTATGTGTCCCTTTCTCAGACTCTCAGAGATATAAGTACGCATAGCGATCCTCTCAGGTTGGGAAAGATTGTATAAACGAGATTTAGGCAGCTTGGCGTCTGGGATGAGATTAATAGGGCAATCGTACTCCCTGTGCGGGGGCAAATCCTGAACTCCACTCTCAGAGAAGACATCCGAAAATTCAGAGAGAAAAGATGGTACAGTCTTAGTAGCAACCTCAGAAACAGATGTCGTGAGGCAATTCTCTCTGCAAAAGTCACTCCAACCATTTATTTGCCTTGCTTGCCAATCAATGGTGGGGTTATGTTTAGTGAGCCAGGGTAGCCCCAACACTAGAGGAGTCGGCAAACCGCTAAGGACGAAACATGACACATCCTCAACATGAGCATCACTCACAATTAAACGGATATTGTGAACTATGCCCTTTAATGACTTCTGAGAAAGTGGAGCGGAATCGATAGAAAACACAGGAATATCCTTTCTCAAAGCGCACACCTGGAAACCATGAGTTATCGCAAAGTGATTATCAATGAGATTAACCGCTGCTCCACTATCCACAAAAATCTCACAAAAAATGTTCTTGCTCTCTAGCGCCACCCTAGCCGGCAGGACAAAACGGGAACTACAAGCAAACGGAAAATCTTCAATTTCCGCCTCAATCCTGCCAATAGTAACAGACGGAACATTTTTCAAAGATATTTTCCTCTTTGTTTCTTTATTATACCCAGAGAACTGCCTGAATCTCCTAGAGGGACAAATATTTGCCAAATGATTAATACCTCCACAACAAAAACAAACCCTCTCATGCGGGCTGAATCTTCTATTGTCAGAAGCAATCAACCCCAGCTGCATGGGCTCCTGCTCAGAAGGGGCTGACAGCGACTGAGACCCCTGCGCAGAGAATGGGACCGCTGCACAGTCCTGGGACCGAGTATGACAGGAAGGAGAGATCTCTCCTCTCTCTCTAAGACGCCTGTCAATACGAACGGCCTGAGACATAGCAGAGTCCAAAGAAATAGGCCTTTCATGAAAGGCAAATGCATCTTTCAATCCCTCTGAAAGACCATGGCAAAATTGACTTCGGAGTGCAGCATCATTCCAACCAGTATCAGCTGCCCAACTCCGAAATTCTGAGCAGTATATTTCTGCGGATTGTTTACCCTGGCATAGGAGACGTAGTCTAGACTCCGCCAGAGCAATACGATCCGGATCATCATATATCTGACCCAGGGCTAAAAAGAATTCATCCACTGAACGGAGGGGCCGTGCCCCCTCCGGCAGCGAAAAGGCCCAGGACTGAGCGTTACCCCTGAGCAGCGATATAATGATCCCCACCCTCCGTTCCTCATCACCAGAAGAATGGGGAAGAAGGCGAAAATGGAGTTTGCAAGCCTCTCTAAAACGCACAAAATTCTCACTACCCCCGGAGAACGTATCCGGGAGCGAGATCTTAGGCTCAGAACAAGCTCCATGAACGCAAGCTGAACCGGTCACTTGAAGCTGAGACAAAGTCTTACGGAGGTCAGCTACCTCCAATGAAAGACCCTGGAAGCGTTCAGCCAAAAGTGAAACCGGATCCATGCTTAAGACGGTTTTGGCGGCTTATAATGTCACGGAATGTGTACAGGTAACAAGGCAAAGCAACATGTATAAACGACTCGCTGGATCCAAAAACTAAGGAACCAAGGGAGACCCCTGCAGAAGACCTGGCACTTTCCCTGGCTGCTCAGCCTATGCAAAGATCCTAATGGTGGAGGTTTGCATATCCACGAACCTTGACTATAAAGCCCTGAGCACCCTACAATAGTGAGGGGACACGACCACCGGCTCCCTACACAAGACACGGAGGGAGTCAGGGTCATCTGGGATCCAGCAAACAGATATAAACATATAAAAGTACACTTAGCTTTGAAGCAAAGAGGAGGACAGATCAGCGTGCACACACACTCCAGGAGGAAATATAAGCCGCTCAGAAAAGCATTCTGAGGAGGCATTTAAAGGGAAGCAATTAAGACATGACAGCTGAGAGAGGCTGACGAGAGGAGGAGCTGAATACCACAACACAGAAATTCAAGGAGGAGGTTCTGAAAGGCCTCTGTCAGAGCTTCTCAGCTGTCTGGTTGTGACAGCAACACACAAAGTGAAACCAAAACCAAAAGAGGCTGTCAGATCACTAATGTGCAGATAATCTTTCAGACCTTCTAAAACCTGTCACCAGTGTGACAGTACCCCCCCTTCTACGGGTGACCTCCGGGCACCCAGGACCGAACTTTTCAGGATGAGCTCTGTGGAATGCTCTCACCAGACGACTAGCATTAACATCGGTCGCTGGAACCCACTTCCTCGCCTCTGGTCCATACCCTCTCCAATGATCGAGAGCCTGGAGGGATCTCTGGAGAACTCGGGAGTCCACAATCCTGCTAATCTGTCCACCATGACAGGAGCGGGAGGAAAGGAGGACGGCTCAACAGGTTCAACACATTTCTTTAACAACGATTTATGAAAAACGTTATGGATTTTCAATGCCTGAGGAAGTGCAAGACGAAAGGCTACAGGGTTAACAATGGCAGTGATCTTATATGGACCAATAAATCTTGGTCCCAACTTCCAAGAAGGTACCTTAAGTTTAATGTTTCTTGTAGACAGCCACACAGAATTACCCACTCTCAGGTCCGGACCACTCATGCGTTTCCGGTCAGCCGCACACTTATACCTGTTGCCCATCTTTTCCAGGTTATTTTGGATTTTCCGCCAAATAGAAGACAAAGAAGAGGAAAATCGTTCCTCCTCAGGAATGCCAGAATTATGAGCACCAGAAATGTACCAAACTGTGGATGGAACCCATATGCCCCAAAAAACGGCGACTTATCAGTGGATTCCTGTCTACGGTTATTTATAGCAAACTCAGCTAACGACAAAAATATAGACCACTCTTGCTGATTCTCTGAAACAAAACATCTCAAGAAAGTTTCCAGATTCTGACACCACATCAGAGGGAATGCCATGTAGTTTCACAATGTTGTCGACAAACACCTGCACAAGAGTTTTAGCATTGGGTAGACTAGGTAATGCAATAAAGTGTGCCATTTTACTAAAACGATCGACAGCCACCAGAATCACGGTCTTTCCCGAAGAATTTGGTAAATCCGTGATAAAATCCATGGACAAATGGGTCCAAGGTCTGGACGGAATGGGCATTGGAAGCAGAGATCCGGAAGGCCGAGTATGTTTCACCTTAGCACGTGCACAGGTACCAAAGGCTGACACATAGTCCTCAATACACTTACGCAACCCCGGCCACCAGAATCTGCGAGAGATGAGATCGACTGTCGATCTACTCCCAGGGTGCTCAGCAAGCACCGTACAGTGATGTTCCTCGAACACCTTGGCACTGACAATCTGACTAAACAAATCCGGAATCAAAGGAAGGGGGTAAGGATCACGGACGGTAATACGATTGAGCTCACGGAAGTCCAGACATGTTCTCAGGGTACCATCCTTTTTCTTTACAAAGAAAAATACAGCAGCCACTGGGGACTTGGATGGTCTAATATGTGCCTTTGCCAAACTCTCGGTGATATACTCTTTCGGGTTCCGAAAGATTATACAACCGAGATTTGGGCAATTTAGCTCCGGGAATAAGATTGATGGGACAGTCATACTCCCGGTGCAGAGGCAACTCCTGATTACTACTCTCAGAAAACACATTATAAAATTCAGAAATTAACGAGGGTACAGTTTTAGTGGTAACCATAGAGAACAATGCATTAAGACCGTTGTCCATGCAAAAATCACTCCAATCGAGAATCTGTCTCGCTTGCTAATCGATGTTAGGGTTATGTTTGCTTAACCATGGTAAGTCCAACACCAACATAGCAGGCAGACCCTCCAACACATAACAGGAGATAGATTTGTGATGCAAATCACACACTCTTAAATGAATGTCATTCACTACCTGCGACAGGCATTTTTGGGTGAGAGGTGCTGAGTCAATTGCAAAGATAGAAATACTATTCTCTAATGCATAAGTAGTCAACCCGTGAATGCGTACAAACTGTCCATCAATCAAGTTAACTCCTGCCCCACTGTCGATAAATGCTTTGATTTTCACAGTTTTGGACTCTAGCGCCACCTCGGCAGACAGGAGAAAACGTGTACTACCAGTAAAAGACAAAAGTAGATTTTCTTACTCCCCACGCACACTACCAATAGAAATTTGGGGATTAAACTTTTTTTTTCTTTTTGTTTACACCTTGATGCTGCAAGTACGGACAAATATTCACAAAATGTCCCTTCTTGCCACAACAAAAGCAGACTCCTTTCACATGACCCAAACTTTTGCCAGTAGTTCCAGGAGTAGCTCCTCCTAACTGCATAGGCTTATCACAAGGCACAACCACCTGTGTCTCTCCATCATAAGTGTCAAAGGAAGCAGTACCCTTATTGGACAGTACGTCCTTAAGGTGAGGACCCCTAGATCTCTCCCTCAGTCGTCTATCAAGACGTACAGCAAGGTACATAGCTGCTTCCAGTGACTCAGGATTTTTCATGAAAAGCCAATGCATCCTGCAGTCTCTCAGAGAGACCCTGGCAGAATTGGCTACGGAGAGCAGAATCGTTCCACTCTGTATCCGTAGCCCATCTCTTAAATTCAGAGCAATTGGTCTCAGCAGAACGTTCTCCCTGCCGCAAACCCCGTAACTTGGTCTTGGCCTGAGAGATCCGATCCGGGTCATCATAGATAAGACCCAAGGCTCTGAAGAATTCATCTACCGACCGGAGGGACGGTGATCCAGTCAGCAGAGAAAAAGCCCAAGATTGGGCGTCCTCTTTAAGCAATGAAATAATCATACCCACACATTGACACTCATCACCAGAAGAGTATGGACGCAGCCTAAAGTATAATTTACATGACTCCCTGAACCGAATGAAATTGTCACTACCCCCGGAAAACCTGTCCAGGAGAGCTACCTTCGGTTCAGGGCAGGCCTGAAACCCACCACCGGAACCAGCAGCCTGTGGACTCTGAATCTGCAAAACCATCACACGGAGGTCTGCTACCTCCAAAGTCAGATTCTGCAGCTGTTCGACCAGTGCAGTCATAACATCCATAGCTGCACAGATCAGAACAAAAAATTGCGATATTGGCTAAGGATAATGTCACGGATGTAGTAGGGGAGAACACCAAAAGACAACAAGAAGGAAGGGAAAAAACACTATGCCTCATCGCTAGGGAAGGAAAAGGGTCACCACCTATAAAACCCTGCTCCTGGCCCTAGCTCCTATCCGTATGGGCACCTCTCGATGGTAGAGATGCCCATACACAGGAACGTACAAAACCCTGGTGGCCCTCAGATGTCCTAATGGTAATGACAGGGCAGAGATAACCCGCTCATTCCCTGGTGAAGGAACCAGTGTCTCCCTGAGGCCTAGTAAACAACAAAGGTGGGGGGGAATACAAAATACAACACTTAACTTCTGAGGCTGATGGATGATGAATAAACAGGACTTCAACTAGAACCACACTCCAGCCCTTCCAAAAACCAAATGAAGCTATCCAGAGAAAGGAGTGATGGGTAAAGTCAGACTAAATAGGGGGAGGTAAAGGTCATATGATCCACACCTGAACAGGAGGTGTGGACATACAAGCAACACACAGACAAAGTGAAACCAAAACCAAAAGATGCTGTCAGATCACTAATGTGCAGATAATCTTTCAGACCTTCTAAAACCTGTCACCGGTGTGACAGTGAGTCTATCTGACAGGTCTTTCGGTGTTTCCATTCTGTTTGTTGTTGTGGGCAGGATCCCACCTCTCCACAGGTTCTGCTCGTTAGCTGTTTAAGAGGCTCTATTTAAGTCCGCCTCTTACTGCTGACTTTGCGGTTAATATTTTCCTTCTGGAGTTCTATACTGGTTGTTTGTGGATCCTCTACTTCCCTCTCGTCTCAAGCTAAGTCCTCCTGTTTTCTCCTTTGTGTGTGTGTTGCTTCTAGGTCTCAAGGAGACGCTGGTCCCTTCACTGTGGAAGGTACCAGCTGTCTCATTCTCGGCTCCCTAAGTTAGAGTTTGCTACAGTGTCAGCAGGGCTTAGGTTTCAGCGTATGAGTTCGTTCACCATCAGGACTTGCTCACACTGTCAGCAATCAGGGAGAGGCTCAGGGATTGTTAGGAGCTTACCATTCCCTCCTCCCTAGCTTTGGGGCCTAGTCTGTTTACCTGTTGCTGTTTGTTTACTTAGTGTTCCTCTTATCCCCACTTGCCGTGACATTATCTCAGGTCCTGTACAATATGCATAACTATTTTTATGAAACTGTTATTGTTCTTGTAATTTACCTGGTTCGCCAGAAGTTGTCAGCAAGCATGGCAGAGCTACATTTGTAGAGAATGGAATCCTTCTTTCCATTCCAACTCTCCCTCTAGGGAAGGGAGGGGAATAGTTAGTTAGAGGTCAGTTCAGCTTACCCCCTTCTTGTCATGGCTGAGGATGGGGAAAACCCTCATCCGTGCGATGCCCAAAGATGTTAAGCGCTGCTTGGCCAGGACGACAGAATTAGGGAGCAGGTCACCTCCTATCGCGTCCCTAATCTGACCCTGACTCCTAACCATATGAGTCAACCCTGAAGGTGGGAGGGCTCATACACCGTATGCCTTGGAGTCCCTACTAGCCCTCAGGATTGCCCTGGAACAAGGAGCAGGGTAAGACGACCTGTTCTTCCTATGCACGGAGGAACAGGAGTCTCACTAGCCAAGCTGCAAAGGGAAGAGAACATAAACAGCCTATGGATATGGCAGGAGGATGAAAAGCACTTCCACACCTACCTGCCACAGACACACTGACTGGATCCCGTGCAATACATGCTAGTGTCCACAGAACACTAAGGGACACAGCACACATATCACACAGGTAACCAGGACATCCATAGTTGCAATAAACAGATAACAAAGGAAAACATCAAGTGGACATCAACATAAACCTAAGAATCACAATTTGTTTATTACCACAAGGGTGGCCCCACTGACAGATGTAAATACCAGGAGGGTGTCTCCAGCAAAGCATGGCTGAAGCACCCCTCAGCTTCTGATCTCCAACAAGGCTTTATAGCCCAAAGTGGCCACACCCACGCGGACACACCCAGTGCTCACAGCCTAGGAAGGGAATTAACCCTTCACACACCAGACAAGGGAAGACAGCAACTGAAAGGGGAAGTGAACACACAAACAACCCCATGCACACCAAACATGGGAAGTGCACACCAATCACACAAGTTGCCAGAGACAACCGCCTGCTATGACAGCGAGCAGCCTAGCAACCAGCTCCAGCTGCTCTACTGCCACATACCAAATGTTGCCAGCGGCAACCACAAGTGAGGCAACAAACTAGCAGCCCTCACCTGTGATTGAAGAAGCAACCAAAACCGCCAGCAACAGCAAGCGGTTAGGAGTCACGACCATGGCCATGGCCGTGACACTCCCACCCCTCAAAGCCCCCCCACCAAAAAAAAGGAAACTGGTGAGAGACTCATAAAAGGGGATAGGAGAAGGGGAATCAGAGTAATATAATGCGCGTCTCCCCAGGACTGCTGCCAGCCCCTGGAACAACACACAGGAACCAGGAGCCGACTGCCAGGCTCCGGAACAACACAAAGGAACGGGAGACCAGCAAAGAAACAGCCCGGGGAGAGCGCACTGATCCTGCGTCCCATCTCCACACGTCCCCACTCCAGTCGCTGCCAGCAGACACCCCTAACCAGCACGCAGCCGGACCACTAACGGAATGCTGCCAGCAGACGACCAGAGATCGGAACATGGAGAGGGACGAGGGATCACCAACACGGACATGGAAGGTAAGGTGGCGGGGAATAAGCCACCAACCGCGCTGTTAACGGTGATCCCCGGAACGCTCTCCCTCCGGAGAACGCGCATGCAGGCCAAAAGAGGATGGCACTCCATGCTGCACCCTCTTTCGAAGGTGTGCCACCGCACACCAAAAAACACACGTGCAGTATAAAAATAAGGGAACGCCAAAACAGACAACGGTGAAGGAATGGCGGGGAATGCCCCACAACGCTCTCCTCCGGAGAACGCTCATGTACCCCATTCGCAGATGGCGGTACATGCTTCACCCTCTTTCGAGGGAAGACCACGTGAGGAGCCATTGTGGTCATACTGTCACGGCTAAGGATGGGGAAAACCCTCAGCCGTGCGATACCCAAAGATGTTAAGCGCTGCTTGGCCAGGACGACAGAATTAGGGAGCAGGTCACCTCCTATCGCGTCCCTAAACTGACCCTGACTCCTAACCATATGAGTCAACCCTGAAGGTGGGAGGGCTCATACACCGTATGCCTTGGAGTCCCTACTAGCCCTCAGGATTGCCCTGGAACAAGGAGCAGGGTAAAACGACCTGTTCTTCCTAGGCACGGAGGAACAGGAGTCTCACTAGCCAAGCTGCAAAGGGAAGAGAACATAAACAGCCTATGGATATGGCAGGAGGATGAAAAGCACTTCCACACCTACCTGCCACAAACACACTCACTGGACCCCGTGCAATACAAGCTAGTGTCCACAGAACACTAAGGGACACAGCACACATATCACACAGGTAACCAGGACATCCATAGTTGCAATAAACAGATAACAAAGGAAAACATCAAGTGGACATCAACATAAACCTAAGAATCACAATTTGTTTATGACCACAAGGGTGGCCCCACTGGCAGATGTAAATACCAGGAGGGTGTCTCCAGCAAAGCATGGCTGAAGCACCCCTCAGCTTCTGATCTCCAACAAGGCTTTATAGCCCAAAGTGGCCACACCCACGCGGACACACCCAGTGCTCACAGCCTAGGAAGGGAATTAACCTTTCACACACCAGACAAGGGAAGACAGCAACTGAAAGGAGAAGTGAACACACAAACAACCCCGTGCACACCAAACATGGGAAGTGCACACCAATCACACAAGTTGCCAGAGACAACCGCCTGCTATGACAGCGAGCAGCCTAGCAACCAGCTCCAGCTGCTCTACTGCCACATACCAAATGTTGCCAGCGGCAACCACAAGTGAGGCAACAAACTAGCGGCCCTCACCTGTGATTGAAGGAGCAACCAAAACCGCAGGCAACAGCAAGCGGTTAGGAGTCACGACCATGGCCATGGCCGTGACACTTCTAGGGCAAAGTTTAGTTTTACCCCCTGCTGGATGGGCCCTGCCAAGCCAGCTAGAGCACCTTCAGCTCTGCTGGATGTGGAGGCCACATCTTGGAGCTTCTGAAGCCAGGAGGTATAGTTACCAGGTACTACTTAGGAGACAGACTACAGAGAGAAGTTTCAGCATACAGAAAAGTAAAATATTCCATTTAAGCTCGTCAGTACAGCAGAGCCAGAGAGCAGAATTGAGATTGTTTGCCTGCCAGAGTTAATGCTAATGCCTGCTGGGAACCAAGACAAAGTCTGTGAACCATTTTGGAGAAACATTTATTCAAGTAAAGCTGCTGTTCAACTATATACAACAGGCAACCCCAAACTGCGGCCCTCCAGCTGTTGCAAAACTACAACTCCCAGCATGCCCGAACAGCCTACAGGTATCAGCCTACAGCAGGGCACTGTGGGAGTTGTAGTTTTACAACAGCTGGAGGGCCGCAGTTTGAGGATGCCTGATATACAAGGTCTGGACTTAATCATTTCTTCAAATCCCTCAATTATTCACCATATTTGTCTGCTTTGGAAGGCAACGCCTGGGGTGTAGTGTATCAAGGTAGGAGTACCGTAACACACTCATACAAAACATAGAGGGACATTTTAGGCCACCCTATACCACTCGGCCATTCCTACACCTGGGTACTACCAACACCATTTCTTCAAGGGACTCTGTCCCATTGTTGCTTTGTTGCATCACAAAGACACTTCTTAAAGGGTTTCTGTCACCAGAATTAACCCTCTTAAACTGTCTGACATTAGCGATGTGCTAATTTCAGCAGAATCCAACTCTGCTATTTTTTTGTTTATTGATGGTCCCCTTACTGTGCAATTCTTTCTTTTGTAATATGCAAATAAGCCTCTAGGAACAGGGGAAGGCGTTGATCCTGCTCCTAGAGGCTCCGTTCTACTACCTCATTCCACGCCCTGCCGTCCTTGATTGACAGGCCAGCGTTCGTCTTCTGCCGGCCCTATGTGCTGGTTAAGTCTCGTGTCTGCGCAGTGCCGTTTACCAAGCACACAGGGCCGGCAGAAGACTAACGCTGGCTTGTCAATCAAGGACGGCAGGGTGTGGAAAGAGGTGCAAGAATTGAGCCTCTAGGAGTAGGATTAATGCCCCCCCCCCCCCCCCCCCCCGCTACTAGAGGCTCATTTGCATATTACAAAAGTAAGAATTGAACAGTAAGGGGGCATCAATAAACATAAAAATAGCAGAGTTGGATTCTGCTGACATTAGCACATCGCTAATGTTAGACAGTTTAAGAGGGTTAATTCTGGTGACTGAAACCCTTTAAAGGGACCTTTTGCCGCTGTCGGACATCGTACCAGCCATTGGGGATGGGGGGCACATATTTTGAACCAGATCATTCAGGGACAGTGGTCACCTGTACAGAGAACATTCTCCTCAAACAGAAAACAATTGCTATCTATAAGGCTGGCCTTGGAGGCAGCAATACATTTTATTCATTTAAAACATGTGAGGATAATGTCGGACAATCATTCAGCTGTAGCCAGGGAAGTAACGATCAAGGTCACAAAGGGTGCGACCGCGACCCGACCTGGCAGGGGGAGGGGGCCCACTGCACTCAAATGTAATGGGAGCGCTCTGACGGGACCTGGCATGAAGTACAGTGACAATGCCGGGTCCCATCAGGGCTCTCTTCAAACATGTGTAATATGCGCCATGGGTGCAGAGGCAGGGGGAGCGCAGAGGCAAGAAAGGGGGGACATAACTACTTTGAGTGAGGGGGCACCTAATCTGGCATAATTACTGTGAGGGGGAACATATGTGGGCATAACTACTGTGAGGGGGCACATATCTGTGCATAACTACTGTGAAGGGGCACATATGTGGGCATAATTACTGTGAGGGGGCACATATCTGGCAATAACTACTGAGAGGGGGCACATATCTGTCTTAACTACTCTGAGGGGGCACATATATGGCCATACCTACTGAGAGGGGGCACATATCTGGAATAACTACTGTAAGGGGGCACATATCTGTGCATAACTACTGTGAGGGGGCACATACAGTATCTGGTATAATTATTCTGTGGGGGCACATATCTGGCCATAACCACTGTGAGGGGCACACATCTGGCCATATCCACTGTGAGGGGGCACATATCTGGCCATAACTACAGTCAGGGGGCACATATTTGCCCATAACTACTGTGAGGGGGCATTTATCTGGGCATAACTACTGTGAGGGGGTACATATCTGGGCATAACTACTGTGAGGTGGCACAGATGGGACTAGAGCCAAGATATCTTGGGCCATTCCAGGTGCTGCTGATGACGCCAACGTCTCTGAAGTTCGAGGGACGAGACAACTGCATCCACACCGGTCACTGCAAGAAGCTGCTCAACTAAGTCAAAGAATGCAGAGTATCATTTTTGTTTATTTGTTACAAGAAGGCATTTGTTGATAGACGATATTAATATTAGCTCTGGCTCCTGCTCCTCGCTTGTTAATCCTGTATGGGTGTCCGGGCCGCTAGGCGACCCGTAGATGTGGGATCCTCCAGTTGTGAGGAAGGTATATGGTTATGCCAGGCTAGCAGACACCATTGACAAGGGTCAGGCCCATACTGACAGGAGCTGGGCAGGGGCGGAGCTATGACTAGTGAGAGTCATAATCCTTTTTAAAGCTTTGGGAGGTCTTGGGGCTCACTGGTTTTCCATTGGATCCGGGCGAAAGGAAATAGGACATATACTTATGTTTTTTGTTTCCACTTCTTCTATACGCCGGAGTGAGATGTTCCTAATGTCTAATCGACTGATATACCGAAGCCCGAACAGACAAGACGCCCTGAAGACCAGACCATGGACCAGATGCAGAGGATTCCAAACCAGCTGGCGACCAGCGCGAAACACCACCTCCTGAGTCAGCTCTCGAAGAAAAGAATCTCCGAGTCAAGATTTGTTTTAAGCTACGTGTCAAGATTGACTTTCTGTTTTCCATCATCTGTTTTGTTTTATGGATTCAGGACTTTTCGTAGACAAGACTGTTTTTTTCAAAGAAGAAGATCGAGATTCGTCAAGGGACACTGGGGAGCATATGACAAAGAGGAGGGACTGTTGTGGAAATTTTATTAGGATGTGTATTTAATATATTGTGTATTGTCATCATGTCTCTCAGTGTCAGGGTAAACCATTGGAGTGGATATCTTCCCGTGTATGTCCTGAAAAGAAACGTGCGTTTGTTGTCTCTAGTGCGCCTGATCAGCCGCTGGAGATAATGACGCTGTACTGTAAATAAACCTGCATGTGGATCATAGGAACTTTCTCTGGCATTGATCACTGAGCAAGGCTGGATAAAGTTCGCCCCAGTGGTAATGTTAGATTATTGTATACATGTGTTTGTTAGCTGGCTATGTTATTCTAAATGCTTGTCTTCCTATGTCATCACTTCCTGTATGTCATCACTTCCTGTATCCTTGTCTTGGGCCAGCCCCTTTTACACCTTTTGTTTAGTCAATAAAGGACGGAGACTGGGCAAGGAGGGGAGGAGTTGCTCAGAATTGAATCAAAATGGTAGCACGTGGGTCTGTCTCTAACTGCAGCTGAGGGAAGATGGACTTACCTTTTTCCTTACACAAACTTTGATGCGAGCTTAATGCAACTATTAAGATTTGTCTACAACACCTTCTATACATTGGTATATCTCAGTCTTACAGGCCAGCACAGCGCCCCTACTGGTGATTTCACAGGGGCAGTCAACATCCCTTCCATATGTGATTATTCTTTTTTTCTCTATCACCACAGGGACCTTGTTCTGGATCCAGTGAACATCATGCCAACGCCAGCGACACCCTGGATGAGGTAGGACCAGATTTTATTAGTTAGGACTGTAGCCATGCATTGGGCTTAGTGTAAAGGAAATCTGCTGCCTCTTTGTAAAAATGGGGGGGAATCCAAAGTTTGCACTGGGGTCCATAACACTCTAGTTACGCCACTTGCGTAACAACCAATATTAAACAATGTAACCAACTCCAAAACAAACAAAACTGAGTCCTAACGGGCTACCAGTATATAGTTTTTTTTTATTCCAAAAATTACAAAACATTAAAAAATGGAAACAAAAGGCATCAAGAATAAAATGCATGAGGGAATTAACACATAATTGACTATGTCTGGTACAAGCTATTGCAAATATAGTTGTGTACACATTTCCACATCTTGGTCAAGTGAAAACCAGAGGTTACAAACAATCGAATAGGGGTAAGTGTAAATACAAGTGTATCATAAAGCAGCATTCAATGTCCCCACACCTAAGGTTTGCAAATGGTTCAAGTGTGCACAATCACATCAACATATCATGGCATCTTCCCCAGTCAGCACATAATATCCCTCCTACAACTAATGACACGTGAACCCATCTCATTTTTTTTATGGGTCTGTAACACATGTTATTAGTTGTAGGAGGGATATTATGTGCTTTCTGGGGCAAATGCCATGATATGCTAATGTGATTGTGCACACTTGAACCATTTGCAAACCTTAGGTGTGGGGACATTAACCGCTACAGGACCGCCGTACGCAGGATTGCGTCCTGCCGGCGGCCCTGCTCTTCTGGGTGGACGCATATACGCGTCCTCCCGCGATACCCGAGATTTCCTGTGAACACGCGCACACAGGCGCGCGCGCTCACAGGAACGGAAGGTAAGCGAGTGGATCTCCAGCCTGCCAGCGGCGATCGTTCGCTGGCAGGCTGGAGATGTGATTTTTTTTAACCCCTAACAGGTATATTAGACGCTGTTTTGATAACAGCGTTTAATATACCTGCTACCTGGTCCTCTGGTGGTCCCTTTTGTTAGGATCGACCACCAGAGGACACAGGTAGCTCAGTAAAGTCGCACCAAACACCACACTACACTACACCCCCCCCGTCACTTATTAACCCCTTATGAACCCCTGATCACCCATGATCACCCCATATAAACTCCCTGATCACCCCCCTGTCATTGATCACCCCCCTTTCAGGCTCCGTTCAGACGTCCGTATTATTTTTACGGATCCACGGATACATGGATCGGATCCGCAAAACACATACGGACGTCTGAATGGAGCCTTACAGGAGGGTGATCAATGACAGGCGGGTGATCACCCCATATAGATTCCCTGATCACCCACTGTCATTGATCACTCCCCTGTCATTGATCACCCCCCTGTAAGGCTCCATTCAGACGTCCGTATGATTTTTACGGATCCATGGATACATGGATCGGATCCGCAAAACACATGCGGACGTCTGAATGGAGCCTTACAGGGGGGTGATCACCCATATACACTCCCTGATCACCCCCTGTCATTGATCACCCCCCTGTCATTGATCACCCCCCTGTAAGGCTCCATTCAGACGTCCGCATGTGTTTTGCGGATCCGATCCATGTATCCATGGATCCGTAAAAATCATTCGGACGTCTGAATGGAGCCTTACAGGGGGGTGATCACCCATATACAGTCCCTGATCACCCCCTGTCATTGATCACCACCCTGTCGATGATCACCCCCCTGTAAGGCTCCATTCAGACGTCCGCATGTGTTTTGCGGATCCGATCCATGTATCCATGGATCCGTAAAAATCATACGGACGTCTGAATGGAGCCTTACAGGGGGGTGATCAATGACAGAGGGGTGATCACCCATATACACTCCCTGATCACCCCCTGTCATTGATCACCCCCCTGTAAGGCTCCATTCAGACGTCCGCATGTGTTTTGCGGATCCGATCCATGGATCCGTAAAAATCATACGGACGTCTGAATGGAGCCTTACAGGGGGGTGATCAATGACAGGGGGGTGATCACCCATATACACTCCCTGATCACCCCCTGTCATTGATCACCCCCCTGTAAGGCTCCATTCAGACGTCCGCATGTGTTTTGCGGATCCAATCCATGTATCCATGGATCCGTAAAAATCATACAGACGTCTGAATGGAGCCTTACAGGGGGGTGATCAATGACAGGGGGGTGATCACCCATATACAGTCCCTGATCACCCCCTGTCATTGATCACCCCCCTGTAAGGCTCCATTCAGACGTCCGCATGTGTTTTGCGGATCCTATCCATGTATCCATGGATCCGTAAAAATCATACGGACGTCTGAATGGAGCCTTACAGTGGGGTGATCAATGACAGGGGGGTGATCACCCATATACACTCCCTGATCACCCCCCTGTCATTGATCACCCCCCTGTAAGGCTCCATTCAGACGTCCGCATGTGTTTTGCGGATCCGATCCATGTATCCATGGATCCGATCCATGTATCCATGGATCCGTAAAAATCATACGGACGTCTGAATGGAGCCTTACCAGGGGGGTGATCAATGACAGGGGGGTGATCAGGGAGTCTATATGGGTGATCACCCCCCTGTCATTGATCACCCCCCTGTCATTGATCACCCCCCCTGTAAGGCTCCATTCAGACATTTTTTTGGCCCAAGTTAGCGGAAATATATATATCTATTTTTTTGTTTGTTTTTTCTTACTAAGTCTCATATTCCACTAACTTGTGTCAAAAAATAAAATCTCACATGAACTCACCATACCCCTCACGGAATCCAAATGCGTAACATTTTTAGACATTTATATTCCAGACTTCTTCTCACGCTTTAGGGCCCCTAAAAAGCCAGGGCAGTATAAATACCCCACATGTGACCCCATTTCGGAAAGAAGACACCCCAAGGTATTCCGTGAGGGGCATATTGAGTACATGAAAGATTGAAATTTATGTCCTAAGTTAGCGGAAAGTGAGACTTTGTGAGAAAAAACTAAAAAAAAATCTATTTCCGCTAACTTATGCAAAAAAAATAAATTCTATGAACTCGCCAGGCCCCTCATTGAATACCTTGGGGTGTCTTCTTTCCAAAGTGGGGTCACATGTGGGGTATTTATACTGCCCTGGCTTTTTAGGGGCCCGAAAGTGTGAGAAGAAGTCTGGGATCCAAATGTCAAAAAATGCCCTCCTAAAAGGAATTTGGGCACCTTTGCCCACCTTGGCTGCAAAAAAGTGTGACACATCTGGTATCGCCGTACTCAGGAGAAGTTGGGGAATGTGTTTTGGGGTGTCATTTTACATATACCCATGCTGGGTGAGAAAAATATCTTGGTCAAATGCCAACTTTGTTTAAAAAAAAATGGGAAAAGTTGTCTTTTGCCAAGATATTTCTCTCACCCAGCATGGGTATATGTAAAATGACACCCCAAAACACATTCCCCAACTTCTCCTGAGTACGGCAATACCAGATGTGTCACACTTTTTTGCAGCCAAGGTGGGCAAAGGGGCACATATTCCAAAGTGCACCTTTCGGATTTCGCAGGCCATTTTTTACACATTTTGATTGCAAAGTACTTCTCACACATTTGGGCCCCTAAATTGCCAGGGCAGTATAACTACGCCACAAGTGACCCCATTTTGGAAAGAAGACACCCCAAGGTATTCCGTGAGGGGCACGGCGAGTTCCTAGAATTTTTTATTTTTTGTCGCAAGTTAGTGGAATATGAGACTTTGCAAGAAAATTTTTTTTTTTTATAAAAATCATCATTTTCCGCTAACTTGTGACAAAAAATAAAAAGTTCTATGAACTCACTATGCCCATCAGCGAATACCTTAGGGTGTCTAAGATCTGTGGATGGCACTGTTTAGGGGAGGGGGGATCTGTGGATGGCACTGTAGGGGGATCTGTGGATGGCACTGTTTAGGGGGGAGATCTGTGGATGGCACTGTTTAGGGGGGATCTGTGGATGGCACTGTAGGGGGATCTGTGGATGGCACTGTTTAGGGGAGGGGGGATCTGTGGATGGCACTGTAGGGGGATCTGTGGATGGCACTGTTTAGGGGAGGGGGGATCTGTGGATGGCACTGTAGGGGGATCTGTGGATGGCACTGTTTAGGGGGGATCTGTGGATGGCACTGTTTAGGGGGGATCTGTGGATGGCACTGTTTAGGGGGGATCTGTGGGTGGCACTGTTTAGGGGGGAGATCTGTGGATGGCACTGTTTAGGGGAGGGGGGATCTGTGGATGGCACTGTAGGGGGATCTGTGGATGGCACTGTTTAGGGGGGAGATCTGTGGATGGCACTGTTTAGGGGAGGGGGGATCTGTGGATGGCACTGTAGGGGGATCTGTGGATGGCACTGTTTAGGGGAGGGGGTATCTGTGGATGGCACTGTAGGGGGATCTGTGGATGGCACTGTTTAGGGGAGGGGGGATCTGTGGATGGCACTGTAGGGGGATCTGTGGATGGCACTGTTTAGGGGAGGGGGGATCTGTGGATGGCACTGTAGGGGGATCTGTGGATGGCACTGCCATCCACAGATCCCCCTACAGTGCCATCCACAGATCCCCCTCCCCGACGCTCACAGCAGTATATTTATAAACTAATCAGTAACTACTTTAACTTTATTCATTGCTCATTGCTGAGCTCTTAACTTGGATTATTTGGATATCTCTTACTTTGTCTTCGCTCCGGTAACTAACAGCAGGCAGTGCAGGCGGCGCTCACTCACTGACGTCACGCGCCTGCGCCGCCTTGTGGGAGGAGCAGGCGCCTGACGTCAGTGACAGTGAGTGAGCGCCGCCCCCCGCTGCCTGCTGTTAGTTACCGGAGCGAAGACAAAGTAAGAGATATCCAAATAATCCAAGTTAAGAGCTCAGCAATGAGCAATGAATAAAGTTAAAGTAGTTACTGATTGGTTTAAAATATACTGCTGTGAGCGGCGTGGCCCTGTATATTCTAACCCCCAGGCAAGCGTCCCCGTCACCATGGGAACGCCTGGGGGTTAGAATATACCATTGGATTTGAGTTTTTGCGATCTCACTGAGCTCGTAAAACTCAGATCCGATGGTATATTCTAACCCCCAGGCAAGGGGTTAGAATATACCATCGAATCTTCTGAGTTACTCTGTTTGGCCCCGTCCAGCTCGGGGCCCCAACCAGCTCGGGGCCCCAAGCAATTGCTTGTTTTGCCTGTCCCTTAGCGACGGGCCTGACCTCTGGTTTGCACTTGACCAAGATGTGGATATGTACACAATTATATTTGCAATAGCTTGTACCAGACAGTCAATTATGTGTAAATTCCCTCAAGCATTTTTTTTATATTTACACCACTGTAGCTTACATAAGATATTTACACCACTGGCTGTAGCTTACATAAATCATCAGGGGGGAACAAAATCAGTTTCCCTCATGAAAGAAGCAGATCTGTTGTTCCGAAATCTGGAAGGGAAGGTCAGTCATATTTCTGCTCTCCACATAAGAGGCAAGGAGAACTTCCAGGCGGACTTCCTGAGCCGTCATCAGCTGAGACAGGGGGAGTGGTCTCTGAACCCTTCAGTTTTTTCGGAGATAGTCAGGCTGTGGGGGGCCCCATCCATGGATCTTTTTGCCACCAGGATAAAACAGAAAGGTGGAGAGGTTTTGCACTCTCAACCCTAGAGAATTCCCAGATGGGGTGGATGTTCTTCTTCAGAAATGGAGTTCCCCCTTAGGCTACGATTTTCCCCCCTTCCAGCTTATTCCTCTAGTTCTCAAAAAGATCAGAGATGAAGGTGCAAGAATAATTATGATAGCCCCCTTCTTGCCAAGAAGGTCATGGTTCTCTCTCCTGAGGTCCATGTCAATAACAGACCCCTGGATTCTACCAGAGATCCCGGACCTTCTGATGCAGGGCCCAGTTTGTCATCAAAATGTCAGGGGCCTACACCTTACGGCCTGGATTTTGAAAGGTCATTACTGATTAGACAGGGGTTTTCGGAAACTCTAGTGTCTACTTTAATAAAAAGTAGGAAAGCTGTGACAGTTTCCATCTATGCTAGGGTTTGGAAAAAGTTCTTAGAATTTTCAGGGATCAAGGCAGGTTCTTTGCTCTCTGAGACTTTGGTCATTCAGATGTTAGGAGATGCGTTATACATTAGCTAGAGTTAACCAAGAATTGGAGAAAGTCCTCTGCGCTATTTGTTCTCTTTTCTGGCATAAATTAGGGTAAGGTGACCTCAAAGAGTTCATTAGCCAGATGGATTAGGACAGTTATTTCTCTGGCTTACACCTCTTCTGGAAGTTCTCCTCCTCTTTCTCTGAAAGCACATTCTACTCTCGCAGTCTCTACCTCTTGGGCTGAAAGAGCTATTGTTTCTATTGAGCAAATCTGTAAGGCTGCCACGTGGTCTTCTCCTTCTACCTTCTTCAGTCACTATCGGCTCCAACTAAATTCTGCCTCTGATCTTCTCTTTGGTAAGAAAGTTCTGCAAATTGTGGCCCCCGTAAGGAAGGAGTATTTTCTTTTCTGTAATCTCTCTCTGTGGTGCTGTCATGGGGGAAGGGAAAAATTATAATTAGAAAAGATACAGAATTATAAAGTCGCTCACCCATCTATTGTCATGAACTGGTGCTCAAAGTCTGGCTGACTCACCCAGTCAGTAGTATGAGGTAAGAAAACTTAATTGGTAGACTGGCATTCTATATCTGGTTACACGAAGAGGACACATAAACTGTATTGTATACAATAATTTATTACGCCTATTTAAGGAGGAATAAAATGATGATTACACTCACGGTAATCAGATTTTCCACACCCCACGACAGCACCCTTCCTTTTTCCCTCCCTGGTGTTTTATGGTTCTCTGTTTTAACTTGCACAGGGTGTAGCAAAAAAAATTATAATAAATGTATACATAATTAGAAGAACTAAACTAGGTTGAGGTCACTCACGCTCTGTAAACTACTGAGGAGGGAGAGAGGCTCTACCTTTTTATTCTGCAGGTTTCCTGTCCCTGGGGGCAGATCCTCTCTCGGTGGTGCTGCGTGGGGTCTGGAAAATCCGATTACCGGTGAGTGTAATCATCATTTTCTTTCACATGGAAGCCCCAAAAGTAGGTAAAAGGTAACTGTAGTGGACTTCTCCTAAGTCTGGATCTATACACGGCTCTAATGTTTTCATTACTATTTTTTTAAAGCAGGGTAGGCACCAGTGCTCCTAGAAATCTGCTACTGGAGCTTAACCTTTTAGGTGGCTTTATTTAAAATGTGTTCCTTTTCTTAGATATAAGAATACCAAGAATACCCGCGATACCAGCTGTGACTGTCCATGCGGATGAGCCACCATCTGAGACATTTATAGCATATGAACAGAATATATTCCATAAATGTCTAATCTCACCTCCGGGTCCTGCTCCTATCTGAAGAACAGGTCCCGCAGGGGACAGACAACACACAGCATGCGTGGCATCCTCTCAGTTAACTGCTATGCTATAAAAATAGTTAAAGGGGTTGTTTGAGCTTTTACTATTGCTGACCTATACTCAGGATAGGTCATTAATATCAGATCTGCAGGGGTCCGACGTCCGGCACCCCCGCTTGATGCGCTGTATGAGGAGACGGTGCTCGCAGTGCGCACGTGCCGTCTCCAGTCTCTCTTCCTGCTCTGCCGCTGCTGTCTATGGCAAAGACCATAGATGGCAGCAGCGGACTGGAAGAGAGAAGGGAGACGGCAAGTGCGCACTGCGCGCGCCGTCTCCTCATACAGCTCATCGGAGGGGGTACTGATCTGGACCCCCGCTGATCTGATATTGATGGGAGGATAGGTCATCAATAGAAAAAGCCCGGACAACCCTTTTAAATAAGAAGGCTGGCTATTTTTAAAAGTCTAATAGCAGTCAATGGAGAGTGTGCTGTGCAGGCTCTGCCACCCCTCCATTCACTGCTAGGGAACTTTTGAAAAACTTTCTTCATTCACTTCCAGGTCCTATTCTTGAGATAGTTGTTAGTTCCTCCTCTGGGACCCAACTCCTATCAGACATTGTTGGCATATCCTATAGCAGGGATGCTCATCCTTCGGCCCTCCAGCTGTTGTAAAACTACAACTCCCACCATGCCCTTCTGTAGGCTGTTTGGGAATGATGGGAGTTGTAGTTTTGCAACAGCTGGAGGGCTGCAGTTTGAGCATACCTGTCCTATAGATATCATAAATGCCCCAGCTGAAAATGTACCTTTACGGAGACTATACCTATGAACACCTTGATTTTGTACCTGAATTTATGTTTTCAGTTGAGTTTGTTGATTACCATTATTGTTTCCATCTCTAGTGTGGTTATTACAAAGTGGGGGAAGGGCCGGTAAGGTTACAGAATTGGTTAATGAGCCTATTAGGTGTTCTGAATACGACAGTATGGAGTATTATTGTTTTTTTTTTAAGTTTATTAAATTAAATAGTATAAAAACAATTACATGCATTTAGTTGCTTTATAGTTAGAGGTGATTTCGCTTTGTACGTATTACACAGTCGAGTCCCATTATTCTGACAGCCAGACAATATACAGAGTAATCGCTGCGTGTAGCATGGACCACAGCTAGACGGGCAGGGAGTGACTTGTGACAGGACCAGCACAATGAAGTGCCTTTTGCGCTGTGTCATTAGAAGAATTTGATATCTGTAACTTTTTAGTCCAACCAGACTGTCTGTTATTCTGCTTTAATTCCTCTAGCGCCGTTCTATGGAAACTGTAGGCTTAAAGAGCACACCGAATGCTTAAAATAACTTCTTTATTAACTTCAACTTTTCTTCATATATAACACAGCCGCCTCTGCAGCAGATAGTCCATGTACAAACACGTGTTGCATAAAGTATCACAAAATGGCGGTACGCACAAAATGGTGGTTTAACTGTTCAATCTTGTCATTCAACATAAAGTGATACTTAAAGAGGATTTATGATATGTAACCCTTAGAGTTCTGGAATGTATTGAATAACAGTTTAAATAGGAAGGATAGGTAGTGGAGATGGTTTGAAAGATTGGGACCCTCTGGATGGATGCTGGTCATCCCACAATTTGCCAGAATTAGCATTCAGTCACTCTGTGTAAGCAGGAGGATTATTTTTAAACAATTTTCCTCTAACAGGGAGATATGGAATCTGTATGGCTTGTGGAGTAATGAGAAACGAAAGAGGGGAGTAATGTGAGAGTAATGAGTTCATTGCAAATATTATACTCATATAAGATATATAAAAATGATGATTGATATTATATACATATAATTTAGTCTTATAGATCAACCTTACAATCTTATTTTAGTAAGAATCATATCCTGATTTGGTGTTTATCACGTATTCTATTCTTGTGATGTTGGAGCACATTCCCAAGGCCATCTGTAATTGTTCTGAGGTTTGACTATTTTTGTGAGGAAAAAGGGAGTATTTCATCCCATTTTTGGATACAATGAAGATGAATGCAGTGAAGGTTGAGAAATATGTGGTGTGGTCAAAAATATCTTATGTTCCCCGCATTCTAGGAAATGTTTACCACAGAATGGGTCCAGATGCTTAAAATAACTTCTTTATTAACCTCAAACTCACACGTGAACTAGCGGCAGGACGGATCCCACAGGCTGTTCACCCGCCGGAACAGCCTGCCGGAGTCCCCTGCCGCTAGTGAGAAACTAGCCTTAGAATGTAGTCCAAATGCACTTTGCTCTAATTATGAAACTGCTTCATGTTGCCAATATGATATCATGTATGGTTATATAACTTGTTATGTTGGATTTTTTTTTTCTTGTAACCACCCTGAAACACCCAGTTACTCCTATTATCATAAGGGTATAAGAATAAAGATTTTTGGGTGGATCGGGAGATCTCCTCAGATACAACCATATTGAATCTTGTGTCTGTGACAATTTGTCAGTCGACTTAACTATTTAATTACTTTGTATCTGAAAATTTAACTACTCTGACAGGTGGATATATTTCTCTCTTCAGTATCTGTACTCTCACGCTAAGGTATTTAAGGACTTTATAATTGCTCTGAGAGGCATATCTGAGGTTTAACCAATATTTCTATTTGGTTTGCTTTGCTCAGTTTGCGCAGTTTGGTCGCAGTTTGGTGGAACTGTAAACAAACATATAACTGGTTCAGTACACAGTTCTAATCACAGTATTAACAATATGAACATCATATAACTGTTCTAAATACCTATTTGGCCTTTTGTTCACATAAAACACAGCTCTGACTGGATGTGACTATTCAGCTCCTCTTCTCTGGTCTATACTGACTCCAGAAGATTCTGATAGGGGATTTCCCACACAGGCTCAGTGTGAGGCTGGCTGTGATTAGTCAAGACTTTTTGGCTTTCCGTTTGTAAGATCCATCATGGGCTCTCACAAGCGGTCCAAAACGGATGAGCTTTGCCCTAATGCATTCTGAATGGAAAAGGATTCGCTCAGAATGCATCAGTTTGCCTCCGATCAGTCTCCATTCCGCTCTGGAGGCGGACACCAAAACGCTGCCTGCAGCGTTTTTCTGTCGGCTTGAGGAAACTGAGCCAAACGGATCCGGCCTGGCACACAATGTAAGTCAATGGGGACAGATCCGTTTTCTCTGACACAATCTGGCACAATAGAAAACGGATCCATCTCCTATTGACTTTCAATGGAGTTCATGACGGATCCGTCTTGACTGTTACAAGATAATACAACCGGATCCATTCATGACGGATGCATGCGGTTGTATTATTGTAATGGATTCGTTTTTGCAGATCCATGATGGATCCGCCCAAAACGCGAGTGTGAAAGTAGCCTTAACTCTATGCATTCTGCTGTTAATTCTGTTGTGTCATTGAGCTTAACTTGCATTCATTTACTGAATCTTAAAGACATATTATCTTTTCTGCTTCTGTGAACACAGTATACACTGCCTGTCCAAAAAAAAGGTCGCCACCTGGATTTAACTAAGCAAATAGTTCTGAGCCTCCTATTGGATAATTATTGCATGGGCGATTATCTTTCAGCTGGCAACAAGTTATTTAACCCCAACTGGTGCAATGAGTTGCTTCTCATTTCTTAAACAACCATATCGAAAGACACATCTCGTGGTCGTGGAAAAGATGTTAGTCTGTTTGAGAAGGGTCAAATCATTGGCATGCATCAAGCAGAGAAAACATCTAAGGAGATTGCAGAAACTACTAAAATTGGGTTAAGAACTGTCCAACGCATTATTTAAAACTGGAAGGATAGTGGAGACCCATCGTATTCGAGGAAGAAATATTTGGTGGGAAAAAATCCTGATTAATCGTGATTGGCGATCACTTCAACGTTTGGTGAAATCAAATCGAAGAAAAACAACAGAAGAACTCCTCAGGGCTATGTTTAATAGTGAAAGTAAGAGCATTTCCACACGCACAATGCGAAGGGAACTCAAGGGATTGGGACTGAACAGCTGTGTAGCCATAAGAAAACCACTAATCAGTGAGGCAAACCAGAAAAAAAGGCTTCAAATTTGCTAGGGAGCATAAAGAGTGGACTCTGGAGCAATGGAAGAAGGTGATGTGGTCTGATGAGTCAAGATTTACCCTGTTCCAGAGTGATGGGCGAATCAGAGTAAGAAAGGAGGCAGATGAAGTGATGCACCCATCATGCCTAGTGCCTACTGTACAAGCCTGTGGGGGCAGTGATATGATCTGGGGTTGCTGCAGTTGGTCAGGTCTAGGTTTAGCAACAGTATGTGCTCCAAAAATGAGGTCAGCTGACTACCTGAACATACTGAATGACCAGGTTATTCCAGCAATGGATTTGTTTTTCCCTGATGGCACGGGCATATTCCAAGATGACAATGCCAGGATTCATCGGGCTCAAATTGTGAAAGAGTGGTTCAGGGAGCATGAGACATTATTTTCACACATAGATTGGCCACCACAGAGTCCAGACCTTTAACCCCATTGAGAATCTTTTTTTTTTGGTGGCGACTTTTTTTTTGGACAGGCAGTGTTGAACTATTATATGACATCCAGAAACATGAAGTCACTGTAAATAACTCTCTTTCTGTCTCTAACATATAAACATAGGAACTGTATTAACATTATTGGCAGGTCTAGCTGTATAAACATGTAGGTCATATTAGCAACCTAGGACAGATCTTAGCTGGCCAGCTACACTCCCACCAAAATTGCCTATAATTCAGTGTTCTTAGTGGTAGGACTTAAACATGAATTTGGGGATTTTTCCCTCAGGTTCTCAACTTTCCAAGTGTCTTTTATCACTCTCAAGCAGAACAACTAACTTCTGTATAGGACGTTCCAACATGAGTGGAGAAGTGAGACGTTTCCCTTTTTTTTGTCAAGTGTTGAGTCTCTTTGTAACATTGTAACAACACTCTTCTTACTAATCTGTCTTCATCCTTTTGAACTTCTAGAACTTTAGCCAATTTCCATTGACTTCTAGGTAAATCTTCTTCTTTTACTAACACTATGTCACCAACTTGGACATTTCTTCTGGGTTTTAGCCATTTACTGTACTTCTTAGCATCAGATTGGCTAAGTACTCGTTCCTCCATCTATTCCAAAACTGTTCTGATAGATATTGAACTCTTCGCCATCTCCTTTTAGCATCTAAATCCTCTTTGGGGAACTTGCCAGGCGGTGGCTGTATATAATCAGACTTAGGGCTCATTCAGACGGCCGTATGCTGTCCGCAAAAATGCGGATCCGTTTTTTTCAAATTAGATGCTGTCCCATTCACTTCTATGGGGCCTTTTCTTCCATTGCACGGCTCAGCAAAACAAATGAAACATGTCCAATACTTGTCAGTGAAAATCAGGACATGGCCCCATTGAAGTCTATGGGTCAGCAAAAAAACTGAATACAATCTGTTTTTTGCGTAAATGCTGAACTGTCTGCAAAAAAAAGGATCCGCATTTTTGCGGGCAGCATATGGCCGCCTGAATGAGCCCTTAAGGTGAAGTAGATGGTTGGGAGTTAAAGGTTCCAAACTTGTTGGGTCGTTGATGTTCTCAACTGTAAGTGGACGACTGTTAACAATAGACAACTTCATAGAATAGTGTCCTAAGCGAAGCATCATCTATTCTTCCGGCGTTCTTTTTCAACACTGAACTTAACACATTTCTTACAGTTACAGACGTGGACAAAATTGTTGGTACCCTTTGGTCAATGAAAGAAAAAGTCACAATGGTCACAGAAATAACTTTAATCTGACAAAAGTAATAATAAATTAAAATTCTATAAATGTTAACCAATGAAAGTCAGACATTGTTTTTCAACCATGCTTCAACAGAATTATGTAAAAAAATAAACTCATGAAACAGGCATGGACAAAAATGATGGTACCCCTAACTTAATATTTTGTTGCGCAACCTTTTGAGGCAATCACTGCAATCAAACGCTTCCTGTAACTGTCAATGAGACATCTGCACCTCTCAGCAGGTATTTTGGCCCACTCCTCATGAGCAAACTGCTCCAGTTGTGTCCGGTTTGAAGGGTGCCTTTTCCAGACTGCATGTTTCAGCTCCTTCCAAAGATGCTCAATAGGATTGAGGTCAGGGCTCATAGAAGGCCACTTTAGAATAGTCCAATTTTTTCCTCTTAGCCATTCTTGGGTGTTTTTAGCGGTGTGTTTTGGGTCATTGTCCTGTTGCAAGACCCATGACCTGCGACTGAGACCAAGCTTTCTGACACTGGCTAGTACATTTCTCTCTAGAATTCCTTGATAGTCTTGAGATTTCATTGTACCCTGCACAGATTCAAGACACCCTGTGCCAGACGCAGCAAAGCAGCCCCAGAACATAACAGAGCCTCCTCCATGTTTCACAGTAGGGACAGTGTTCTTTTCTTGATATGCTTCATTTTTTCGTCTGTGAACATACAGCTGATGTGCCTTGGCAAAAACTTCGATTTTTGTCTCATCTGTCCACAGGACATTCTCCCAGAAGCTTTGTGGCTTGTCAACATGTAGTTTGGCATATTCCAGTCTTGCTTTTTTATGATTCGTTTTCAACAATGGTGTCCTCCTTGGTCGTCTCCCATGTAGTCCACTTTGGCTCAAACAACGACGGATGGTGCGATCTGACACTGATGTTCCTTGAGCATGAAGTTCACCTTGAATCTCTTTAGAAGTCTTTCTAGGCTCTTTTGTTACCATTCGGATTATCCGTCTCTTAGATTTGTCATCAATTTTCCTCCTGCGGCCACGTCCAGGGAGGTTGGCTACAGTCCCATGGATCTTAAACTTATGAATAATATGTGCAACTGTACTCACAGGAACATCTAGTTGCTTGGAGATGGTCTTATAGCCTTTACCTTTAACATGCTTGTCTATAATTTTCTTTCTGATCTCTTGAGACAGCTCTTTCCTTTGCTTCCTCTGGTCCATGTCGAGTGTGGTACACACCATATCACCAAACAACACAGTGATTACCTGGAGCCATATATAGGCCCAATGGCTGATTACAAGGTTGTAGACACCTGTGATGCTAATTAGTGGACACACCTTGAATTAACATGTCCCTTTGGTCACATTATGTTCTGTGTTTTCTAGGGGTACCATCATTTTTGTCCATGCCTGTTTCATGAGTTTATTTTTTTACATAATTCTGTTGAAGCATGGTTGAAAAACAATGTCTGACTTTCATTGGTTAACATTTATAGAATTTTAATTTATTATTACTTTTGTCAGATTAAAGTTATTTCTGTGACCATTGTGACTTTTTCTTTCATTGACCAAAGGGTACCAACAATTTTGTCCACGTCTGTATGATTTGTTTTTCCCAGACTTCTCCTCTATGGCTTGTATTTGGAGCATTCGTGTAAAAATAACACTGTTTCTCTAACAAATTCTCAGTTACCTTTTCTTTATCAATCTCCTTTAGAGCTTTCTTCAATTTATTCTTTGCTCCAACAAAATTAGATCCTTGGTCAGATCTAAGCTCTCTGACTGTACCTCTAATGGCTATGAAACATCTTAAGGCGTTGATGAATGCGTCAGTTGACATATCTTCTAACAATTCCAGGTGAATCGCTCTGGAACTTAGACATGTAAATATTAGTCCATATCTCTTATACTCCTTGCGGTTCTGCTTGGTGATGAATGGGCCAAAACAATCCATTCCACTATAAAATAAAATGGTGGTGATGGGTTTACACGATCTGCCGGTAAATCTGCCATTCTTTGCTCTTCTCTTCAGTAGGTCTACGTGCCTTTCTACAGATTACACATTTACTTATATACTTTTCTATAACTTTGCTTCCCTTCACTATCCAGTAACCACCTTCTCTCAAATAGCTTTGAGTAAAGCTTCTTTCGTGGTGCAAAGATTTGTTGTGGTAGTGATCAATAATCAATCTTGTGAAGGTAGAATTCTGGGGTAGAATTTCTGGATTCTTAACTTTGCTAGGTAACGATGCATTTTTCAATTTCCCTCCCACCTTAAAGGGAACCTGTCATCAACTTTATGCTGTCCATACTAACGAAAGCATATAGAAGAGACAGGTGAGTTGATTTCAGCGGTCTGTCATTTAAAAGTTAAAAGTAAGTGGTTGCCAAGAACCAACATTACAATCATTGCAGACTGGGCCTGGAAAAGAGTCACGGCCAACTGAGAAGAGTCATAGTTATTCATGAATTCTTGCTCTCCTGCCCACCTGCTGATGATTGACAGGCTTCTACTTAGTTTTCTCCCTTTCTCTCTAGGAGAGAACTGCCAATTATCAGCAGAGGAGAGGGAGAGCAGGAGATTATGAATAACCAGGACTCTTTTCAGTTAGATTTGACTCTTTTCAAGGTCTGGGCTGCAATGATTATGATCCTGGTTCTCAGCAACCTCTTACTTTTAGCTGATGTGTGACACATCGCTGACATCAGCATTTCTGTCACTAATGTATGCTGCACTCAGTGGGGTCAGCATATAGTTGATTACAGGTTCCCTAACTGCCTCCGGACCGCCTAACGCAGGATCGCATTCCGGAGATGGCTCACTCAGGCACAGTCACGCATCTACGCGTCATCTCGTGAGACGCGAGATTTCCTGTGAACGCGCGCACACAGGCGCGCGCGTTCACAGGAACTGCAGGTAAGCGAGTGAATCTACAGCCTGCCAGCGGCGATCGTTCGCTGTCAGGCTGTAGATGCGATTTTTTTAACCCCTAACAGGTATATTAGACACTGTTTTGATAACAGCGTCTGATATACCTGCTACCTGGGCATCTGGTGGTCCCTTTTGCTTAGATCAACCACCAGAGGACACAGGCAGCTGTGTAATAAGTAGCACCAAGCACCACACTACACTACACCCCCCCTGTCACTTATTAACCCCTGATCACCCCATATAGACTCCGTAATCACCCCCTGTCATTGATCACCCCCCTGTCATTGATCACCCCCGTAATCTCCATTCAGACGTCCGTATGTGTTTTACGGATCCACGGATACATGGATCGGATCCGCAAAACACATACGGACCTCTGAATGGAGCCTTACAGGTGGGTGATCAATGACAGGGTGGTGATCACCCCATATAGACTCCCTGATCACCCCCTGTCATTGATCACCCCCCTGTCATTGATCACCACCATGTAAGGCTCCATTCAGACGTCCGTATGTGTTTTACGGATCTACGGATCCATGGATCGGATCCGCAAAACACATACGGACCTCTGAATAGAGCCTTACAGGGGGGGTGATCACCCCATATAGACTCCCTAATCACCATTCAGACGTCCGTATGTGTTTTGCGGATCCGATCCATAGATCCGTGGATCAGCAAAACACATACGGACCTCTGAATGGAGCCTTACAGGGGGGTGATCAATGACAGGGTGGTGATCAGGGAGTCTATATGGGGTGATCACCCCCCTGTCATTGATCACCCCCCTGTAAGGCTCCATTCAGACGTCAGTATGTGTTTTGCGGATCCGTGGATCCGCAAAACACGGACACCGCTGATCCGCAAAACACATACGGATGTCTGAATGGAGCCTTACAGGGGGGTGATCAATGACAAGGTGGTGATCACCCCATATAGACTCCCTGATTACCCCCCTGTCATTGATCACCCCTCTGTAAGGCTCCATTCAGACATTTTTTTGGCACAAGTTAGCGGAAATTAATTTTTTTTTGTTTTTTTGTTTTTTCTTACAAAGTCTCATATTCCACTAACTTGTGACAAAAAATAAAATCTCACATGAACTCACCATGCCACTCATGGAATCCAAATGCGTAAAATGTTTTAGACATTTATATTCCAGACTTCTTCTCACGCTTTAGGGCCCCTAAAATGCCAGGGCAGTATAAATACCCCACATGTGACCCCATTCCGGAAAGAAGACACCCCAAGGTATTCGCTGAGGGGCATATTCAGTCCATGAAAGATTGAACTTTTAGTCAAAAGTTAGCGGAAAGGGAGACTTTGTGAGAAAAAAAAAAAAAAAAAATCAATTTCGGCTAACTTGTGCCAAAAAAAAAAAACTTATATGAACTCGCCATGCCCCTCACGGAATACCTTGGGGTGTCTTCTTTCCAAAATGGGGTCACTTGTGGGGTATTTATACTGCCCTGACATTTTAGGGGCCCTAAAGCGTAAGAAGAAGTCTGGAATCCAAATATATAAAAATGCCCTCCTAAAAGGAATTTGGGCCCCTTTGCGCACCTAGGCTGCAGAAAAAAGTGTCACACATGTGGTACACGCCATGCTGGGTGAGAGAAATAACTCTCTATAATGACAACTTTGTATAAAAAAATTGGAAAAGTTGTCTTTTTAACACATTTGGATTTCAAACTACTTCTCACGCATTAGGGCCCCTAAAATGCCAGGACAGTATAACTACCCCACAAGTGACCCCATTTTGGAAAGAAGACACCCCAAGGTATTTCGTGAGGGGCATGGCAAGTTCCTAGAAGTTTTTATTTTTTGTTACAAGTTAGCGGAAAATGATGATTTGTTTTTTTCTTACAAAGTCTCATATTCCACTAACTTGTGACAAAAAATAAAAAATTCTAGGAACTCGCCATGCCCCTCACGGAATACCTTGGGGTGTCTTCTTTCCAAAATGGGGTCACTTGTGGGGTAGTTATACTGCCCTGGCATTTTAGGGGCCCTAATGCGTGAGAAGTAGTTTGAAATCCAAATGTGTTAAAAATGCCCTGTGAAATCCAAAAGGTGTTCTTTGGAATGTGTGCCCCTTTGCCCGCCTAGGCTGCAAAAAAGTGTCACACATGTGGTATCGCCGTACTCAGGAGAAGTAGGGCAATGTGTTTTGGGGTGTCTTTTTACATATACCCATGCTGGGTCAGAGAAATATCTCTCTAAAAGACAAGTTTTCACATTTTTTTTATACAAAGTTGTCATTTGACAGAGATATTTATCTCACCCAGCATGGGCATGTAAAAGAAATAAATAAAAAAAAACATTATTTTCAACTAACTTGTGACAAAAAATAAAAAGTTCTATGAACTCACTATACCCATCAGCGAATACCTTAGGGTGTCTACTTTCCGAAATGGGGTCATTTGTGGGGTTTTTCTACTGTCTGGGGATTGTAGAACCTCAGGAAACATGACAGGTGCTCAGAAAGTCAGAGCTGCTTCAAAAAGCGGAAATTCACATTTTTGTACCATAGTTTGTAAACGCTATAACTTTTACCCAAACCATTTTTTTTTTACCCAAACATTTTTTTTAATCAAAGACATGTAGAACAATACATTTTGAGAAAAATTTATATAGAAATGTAGTTTTAAAAAAAAAATTCAATTGCAATGAAATACCACCAAATGAAAGCTCTATTAGTGAGAAGAAAAGGAGGTAAAATTAATTTGGGTGGTAAGTTGTATGACCGAGCAATAAACGGTGAAAGTAGTGTAGTGCAGAATTGTAAAAAGTGGTCTGGTCATTAAGGGTGTTTAAGCTAGGGGAGCTGAGGTGGTTAAGTATACCATCCTGCAGAACAAGATTAAGCTTGTACAATGTGTGGTTTTTGACTTAGTCTCTTCAACTCATCACTGTAGAATCTCTTTTGAATGGGTCTTATGACTGTTCAGCTTTCATTCTTTCCTCTACGTTCAATGAATCCTTCTTTCTGATTCCCTTTGCCAAACATTGAATTCAAGCTACTACGTTTATGACCGTATTCCATTTTGAACATCTGGCTAGTCTTTCAAGTATGTCATCTTGACACTTGGCTGCAGTGCTCAATATTTGTACAACCTTTACTTCTGGATCACACATAGACAATTCTGTGAAACCTTTAGTGATGAGTGGAGGGGCTATTAGAATTTGCGATACTGCATACAATGGCTACTGGGGAGGTTCTTATATACTAAAGGGTAGGCAATTTTCCTATTGGTTGCTAGGGATGTTGCTAAGCTCAGACAAAGAAATTGCAGCCTTCTTATTGGCCCACAAGCAAGAAGGGATGTTACTGATGAAAAAAAATTATCTAGAATATTTGAAATTACGAATATATATCACTATATTTTAAATATTCATGAATTTTCGAAGTGCCGATATTAGCAATTAAAATTTGCTATTTGAATATTTGCACTCAACACTAGTAACCTTTACTGGGCATGATTTCTTTTTCCCAATTGAACTATGGACCTGTGAACCAATTTGAATTCTTCAATTCTATTACATTCAGACCCCTTGAAGCATGATCTGCTGAGCGCTCTCTCCCTAAGGAGAGATAGTACCTAATCCTGACAGGCCTTTTACCCAGTCGAGCCAGTACTCTCCGATGAGGGGCAATCACCCCGAAACAGCTGTTTGCAGATGAGGTGCTGGCTTATTTAATATCCAAGTCATGTCTTAAGGCTTAGTTAAAGAGCTGAACATTGACTTATAGGATATCTGCCTTACATCTGGTGGCATTAGAGGCAGAGCTTGTTAAGAGCTCATTTGCATCCCTTTCCTCCCACTTTGTATTAATGTGATGCCAATGTCCTAGATTTCTTGCTTCCCGAATTTTCTGAATTCTGTTGGCAACAAAGATATGGAATCTTCTAGCTTCGTTGTTTATGTATCCTAGGACAACTTGTGAGTCTGTCCAAAAATATTCTTCATCTATTTTCAATTCCAATTCTTCTTCTAGAAACTTGCATACTGATGCTAAAAACTGCGGCTGCTGTCAGTTCAAGTCTTGGTATTGTCTGAATACCGGTAGGTGCAACTCTGTACTTTCCCAAAACCAGAGCACAGTGTATTTTTCCTTCTCCTATCACTCTGATGTAGGAGCACTGACTATAACCATAACTACTGGCATCCGAAAAGTGATGAAGTTCTATTTTGTTGTACTTTCCGAAATCATGAGGTACAAAACATCTGGGTATCCGAACTTCTCTCAAGTTTTGCAAGTCTCTTATCCAACTTTCCCACCTTGGCCTCAAATTTTCAGGTATGGGTTCATCCCATCCTAACTTCTGTCTGCATAATTCTTGCAGTATTTCTCTTGCTTTGAGGATCAATGGGGCCAAGAATCCCAATGGATCAAATATAGAAGCCACTGCGGAAAGAATGGCACGTCTAGTTGCAACTTTCTCTTCCGTAGATACTTCAAAGAAGAACTTTTCGTTCTCTACATTCCATCCCATTCCCAATCCAAGTACTGTACATTCTGAAGTGGAAGATGATCATAATTGAGATCTACATTTTTCATTATTGATGCACGTTCAGAGTCACTGATGGATTCCAGTATGTAAAAGAGAATATTAATTATTTTGTGTTAGTATCAATAATTAATATTTATAAATAGGCGTGAGTCGTCTACTGAGGACTCCGCCTATTTATACTATAAATACAAACTACCTTGATGCTAAACTTCTCTAACTACGTGCGCTATGTTACGGCAGCGACTACAAAAGACTATAAACTGCGTATTGAACAATAAAGGAATTTATTTAACAAATACAAGTCGACAGTCTGTATATCTATATATTCTACTAAAAATTATGAAGAAAGGGCAGCACTCCAGTCTTGTAGTGAAAATCAGGTGATGTTTATTACACCCAAAAGCAATGCGGCATTTCAGCTCTCTCAATGGAGCCTTTGTCAAGCTTGACTAGCTTGACAAAGGCTCCATTGAGAGAGCTGAAATACAGTAACAACACTACAAAACCTGACTACACTAACACAACATGGTACACAATTCCACCCCAAACTCTAGCTAAACAACACACTTACTCACACACGTAATTAGCAGTGCCCACCTACCTGGCTACACACTGTCCCTACAGGATATTGCAGGGATCAGGGGTTAACAAAGAGTTAATGGTAGGGATCAGGGGTTATGGTGGCACTGCAAGGGTTAAAATATGCAGGCCAGTGATATAGGCATGGTAGATTGCAGGGGTTATTAAGGTTAATTCTGGGTCTGCTGTGAAGGCAGGGGTTAATGGGCAGGAATTGCAGGGGTTAGTGGCAGGGGAATATTGGTGGCAGTGGGAATGCAGGGGTATATAGGGTAACAGGGTTTAAATGGGAACAAGGGGTTAAATGCCTTGTTTATCTAGGGGGTAAAGGGTTACTCAGCCAGTCCAGGGGTATATGCTCGTCCTCCCGGGGTTAATGCCATCGTCCTGGGGTTGATTCTCCCTTGGCTCATTTCCTTAGGGGTTAATTCTTACTTGGGGATGCTTGGGTTAACTTCTCTCTGCTCGGATCATCTTCTCAACTGAGCGCATCGCTGCCGGGTTATTTAGACCTGGAGGCGCTCGCATGCCTGCAGGAAAGTTCACGTGGGCTGGCGCGGTGATAGGATGTCACCGCACCAGCCCGCGTGTCTGGGCGCGCGCTTCCTGAGCCTACCACCTGTGAAGTGACTGCATACCACCGGTCCTGTAATTACAGTGCCAGAGGTATGTGACATACAGGGGCAGGGAAACTCTTTATGCCCCTGTCCTTGTTATGTAAAACATCTCCGGTGCTGCTGGAGATATTTAACAAAAGACAGAGGATCTCTTTTGATCCTCGGCCTTTTGCTGCGGCCACAACTGGACATATTTGTCCAGTTGTCTGGGCGGAATTTCCCCCCTGCTGGCGTGCGTCTGCAGGAGGATACAATAGCTTGGGGGGGGGCACCCGTTATTGGCGGGACATGTTGGCAGCACAACCTGGGGAAAATATAAGTATATATAGATATGTATGTATGGGGTGTATATATATATATATATATATATATATACACACACAGACTAGGACCCCCCCACTGGCCATTCAGGGCCAACATATATAAATATATACACTACGTGCAGAATTATTAGGCAAATGAGTATTTTGACCACATCATCCTCTTTATGCATGTTGTCTTACTCCAAGCTGTATAGGCTCGAAAGCCTACTACCAATCAAGCATATTAGGTGATGTGCATCTCTGTAATGAGAAGGGGTGTGGTCTAATGACATCAACACCCTATATCAGGTGTGCATAATTATTAGGCAACTTCCTTTCCTTTGGCAAAATGGGTCAAAAGAAGGACTTGACAGGCTCAGAAAAGTAAAAAATAGTGAGATATCTTGCAGAGGGATGCAGCACTCTTAAAATTGCAAAGCTTCTGAAGCGTGATCATCGAACAATCAAGCGTTTCATTCAAAATAGTCAACAGGGTCGCAAGAAGCGTGTGGAAAAACCAAGGCGCAAAATAACTGCCCATGATCTGAGAAAAGTCAAGCGTGCAGCTGCCAAGATGCCACTTGCCACCAGTTTGGCCATATTTCAGAGCTGCAACATCACTGGAGTGCCCAAAAGCACAAGGTGTGCAATACTCAGAGACATGGCCAAGGTAAGAAAGGCTGAAAGACGACCACCACTGAACAAGACACACAAGCTGAAACGTCAAGACTGGGCCAAGAAATATCTCAAGACTGATTTTTCTAAGGTTTTATGGACTGATGAAATGAGAGTGAGTCTTGATGGGCCAGATGGATGGATTGGTAAAGGGCAGAGAGCTCCAGTCCGACTCAGACGCCAGCAAGGTGGAGGTGGAGTACTGGTTTGGGCTGGTATCATCAAAGATGAGCTTGTGGGGCCTTTTCGGGTTGAGGATGGAGTCAAGCTCAACTCCCAGTCCTACTGCCAGTTTCTGGAAGACACCTTCTTCAAGCAGTGGTACAGGAAGAAGTCTGCAAGGTAAGAAAAACATGATTTTCATGCAGGACAATGCTCCATCACACGCGTCCAAGTACTCCACAACGTGGCTGGCAAATAAGGGTATAAAAGAAGAAAATCTAATGACATAGCCTCCTTGTTCACCTGATCTGAACCCCATTGAGAACCTGTGGTCCATCATCAAATGTGAGATTTACAAGGAGGGAAAACAGTACACCTCTCTGAACAGTGTCTGGGAGGCTGTGGTTGCTGCTGCACGCAATGTTGATGGTGAACAGATCAAAACACTGACAGAATCCATGGATGGCAGGCTTTTGAGTGTCCTTGCAAAGAAAGGTGGCTATATTGGTCACTGATTTGTTTTTGTTTTGTTTTTGAATGTCAGAAATGTATATTTGTGAATGTTGAGATGTTATATTGGTTTCACTGGTAAAAATAAATAATTGAAATGGGTATATATTTGTTTTTTGTTAAGTTGCCTAATAATTATGTACAGTAATAGTCACCTGCACACACAGATATCCCCCTAAAATAGCTAAAACTAAAAACTAACTAAAAACTACTTCCAAAAATATTCAGCTTTGATATTAATGAGTTTTTTGGGTTCATTGAGAACATGGTTGTTGTTGAATAATAAAATTAATCCTCAAAAATACAACTTGCCTAATAATTCTGCACTCCCTGTATGTACATACTGGCCCTTTATATATGTATCCCACTTGACCATTCAGGGCCAATGTACACATACAGGGGATATATATATCCTCACTGGCCATTCAAGGCCAATATATACAGACGTGGACAAAATTGTTGGTACCCTTTGGTCAATGAAAGAAAAAGTCACAATGGTCACAGAAATAACTTTAATCTGACAAAAGTAATAATAAATTAAAATTCTATAAATGTTAACCAATGAAAGTCAGACATTGTTTTTCAACCATGCTTCAACAGAATTATGTAAAAAAATAAACTCATGAAACAGGCATAGACAAAAATGATGGTACCCCTAGAAAACACAGAACATAATGTGACCAAAGGGACATGTTAATTCAAGGTGTGTCCACTAATTAGCATCACAGGTGTCTACAACCTTGTAATCAGCCATTGGGCCTATATATATGGCTCCAGGTAATCACTGTGTTGTTTGGTGATATGGTGTGTACCACACTCGACATGGACCAGAGGAAGCAAAGGAAAGAGCTGTCTCAAGAGATCAGAAAGAAAATTATAGACAAGCATGTTAAAGGTAAAGGCTATAAGACCATCTCCAAGCAACTAGATGTTCCTGTGAGTACAGTTGCACATATTATTCATAAGTTTAAGATCCATGGGACTGTAGCCAACCTCCCTGGACGTGGCCGCAGGAGGAAAATTGATGACAAATCTAAGAGACGGATAATCCGAATGGTAACAAAAGAGCCTAGAAAGACTTCTAAAGAGATTCAAGGTGAACTTCATGCTCAAGGAACATCAGTGTCAGATCGCACCATCCGTCGTTGTTTGAGCCAAAGTGGACTACATGGGAGACGACCAAGGAGGACACCATTGTTGAAAACGAATCATAAAAAAGCAAGACTGGAATATGCCAAACTACATGTTGACAAGCCACAAAGCTTCTGGGAGAATGTCCTGTGGACAGATGAGACAAAAATCGAAGTTTTTGCCAAGGCACATCAGCTGTATGTTCACAGACGAAAAAATGAAGCATATCAAGAAAAGAACACTGTCCCTACTGTGAAACATGGAGGAGGCTCTGTTATGTTCTGGGGCTGCTTTGCTGCGTCTGGCACAGGGTGTCTTGAATCTGTGCAGGGTACAATGAAATCTCAAGACTATCAAGGAATTCTAGAGAGAAATGTACTAGCCAGTGTCAGAAAGCTTGGTCTCAGTCGCAGGTCATGGGTCTTGCAACAGGACAATGACCCAAAACACACCGCTAAAAACACCCAAGAATGGCTAAGAGGAAAAAATTGGACTATTCTAAAGTGGCCTTCTATGAGCCCTGACCTCAATCCTATTGAGCATCTTTGGAAGGAGCTGAAACATGCAGTCTGGAAAAGGCACCCTTCAAACCGGACACAACTGGAGCAGTTTGCTCATGAGGAGTGGGCCAAAATACCTGCTGAGAGGTGCAGATGTCTCATTGACAGTTACAGGAAGCGTTTGATTGCAGTGATTGCCTCAAAAGGTTGCGCAACAAAATATTAAGTTAGGGGTACCATCATTTTTGTCCATGCCTGTTTCATGAGTTTATTTTTTTACATAATTCTGTTGAAGCATGGTTGAAAAACAATGTCTGACTTTCATTGGTTAACATTTATAGAATTTTAATTTATTATTACTTTTGTCAGATTAAAGTTATTTCTGTGACCATTGTGACTTTTTCTTTCATTGACCAAAGGGTACCAACAATTTTGTCCACGTCTGTATATATGTATATATTTATATTACAATGGTGATATACTATATATATATATATATATATATATATATATATATGTATATGTATATAAAAATGTCACCCTTCCCTTCCCTCTACACAGTACTTATCTGTTGTTTGAGATGAATTTGTTCGGCGCAGGTTTCCTCTTGCGCATAACTCTTGGCTTTCTTTCACTAGTTTGTTGGCAGATTCTATAGACTCTAGACTTATAAGACCATCCTCTACATGCAGTGTCCTGAAACACACTGCTTAATGTTGTGATTGTGTTTCATGTAAACTGTGCTTGTAAATCTGTTGCATAGGGAGGGGGAGGTGCTAACAAGCCTCCCAGGATTCACTCCACCCTACACTCAGTGTGTGCACAGTGCAGGAAGAAGGTCAGTGTGTGATGCTGTCTGAGGACAAGCTGAATCTCAGCAGCTATTTTGCAGAGATATAAAAGCTCTATATTTAGATCCATGCACCAGCTCATAAAAGGGAAAAGATGACAGTATCTCCAGGGAACCCAGAGAGGGAATGAGGATATTGACAAAGGAAGGTAACTGTCATTTATCAGACTCCAGACTCCTTTGCATCAGGTGGAGAGATCCAAAGCTACAAGCTACCCACCACAATAAAAGACAAAAGAACCATTTGTCTGAGTATAGTATTGCTAGAAGAGGATACAGAAGTACAGCATTATACAGTACAACAGAGATATTCATCCCTCCAACCTGGAGAAATAAGAGAGAGAAAGACTGATTGTTATAGAGGACAATTCCTTATGCAACTTCTGGGAACCAATGTGAATCACTGTGAAAGCTGCCTTTATGTAAATAACAGTTGCATATCTTGATGATCTGTGGTTCAGCTTCAGTAAAGTACTGGGAGTTTGTTAAAATCTCTAGTCTCTCTTATTCTATATCATCATTTCAACTACTACCACCAACATTTGCACCTAATGGTGATGGCGTCTTGAACCAGGGGACGAGCCGCAAAAGCACCTTACGCAAATTACCATCAAGGGCACCTCAACAAACATCTGGCTGGTGTTCGCTGCAACCGAAAGTGCCCTGGAGGATTTTGTGCTGTCTTACCATCCACTGCACTGCCGGCCCCAAGGGACAACTAAACCGTGAGTACTACTATCCTCGGCACCTTATCACTAGTATGGTCACGCGCGCATTATCCATAGGAAGCCCAGGCATGCTGAATACATAAAAGTTTTTCTTAAGAAAATTTGCTGCTGATGGGCCAGGTACTTCATACCATAATTGGCACAACCTGGAGACGTTGCTGCTCCGAACAAGTGTACTTTCATTCTGTACAGCTGGTTCTGTATATGTATCTCCGTTCTCCCACCATAGGAACCTCAGGAAGTCTCTATCTTCATTCTTCACACAAAACTGTTGGAACATCAACGTCACACATGACTGCTACAGGATACTTTCTAAATCTACAGAGTACTCCAAGCAGAGTGTTCGTAAGATCTGGTCTTTTTAATAGACGATCATTCAATGCAACACCATTGTATTTTGCTGAGCAATCAAATACTACTCTAATCTTATCTGGCTTTCTTGTGGGATGTACCACACTTCTTCTTTAGGTCGACTATTAACTTTCTCTGCATGTCCTTCTTTGAGGATGCTTTCCATGAATTTAAAATAATCCTTGTTGAATTTGGGATCTCTTCCCATCTTTTTCTTCCAACATTTCAATGTCGCTAAGGTAAGATCTCTGTTATTTGGCAAATGAGGTCATTTCCTAAATGGTAAGGGCATTTCGAGATGACCTTGTTGATTCTGCTTAATGCTTTCTTCTAGAGTGTACGAACTTTATGTCTTCTTGGGTTACAATCTTTTCTTTAGAACTTATGTCTTCAAAATCAGATTCAAGGATCTTGATTACATTCGCTGGACTTACAATTGGTAACTCTTGGACAGATATTCAATGACACAATCCTGTCACCTGTCTTGAGTTTGCAATCTGCTGTTTTCCTCCAACAACGCCACATCCTAGATCAGTTTGAACAGCGTAAGGTTCACCCTTTCCTCCTGTGATTACCTTTTGTGGTACCAAGGCTTCAGGATAATAACCTATCAACAGTCCAACACCAAACTCAGATTTCAGATAGGTGCTCCAATTTATTAGCTGTTTCACAGGTAGGTATGCGATCTCGATGTAGAGGTATATCGTCTTTTGTATAAGCTGGAGGTAGATCTAATGTGAAGTTTGAATGAAGTCCTCTAACTCTCAGTACTTTGACCTTTTGACTGTTCACTAATATGTCTCTTCCCATCATTGTGGTGAGTTTGAGCTTCACTGGTTCTGTAGCCACTTGTAATTTCTTGCAGATTTCTTGATCAATGAAGGTGACATCACTCTGCGCATCCAGTAGCGCATAGGCGTATACCCTCTTGTTCCTCCTTTTAGGATTTGAAATGCACACTGGTACAACCATTGATGTGCTGTTGCTTTCTCCTTCCCTCACTCTGCAAGAGAATACCGATACTTTCTTTTCTTCCTCAGCATCTTTTGGTATTGAGGATTTACCTTTCTTTGGACGTTCTTCATGTAGTGGTTTGGGATGGCGTCCCTTGCAAACGCTGCATGTGGCCCTTTTTTTACACTCCTTAGTAACATGGCCTTTTCTTAGACATCCAAAACACAGTTGGTTATCAAGTACAAATTTTTTATTTTCATCTGGGGACTTCTCCTTCAATTGTTGGCACTTGTGTATGGAGTGGTTCTCTCCACAGAACATACATTTGAAGGTAATGTGAAGATTTGTCAGTCCTGTCTCTCTACTGATCCCAGTAGTGACTTTAAACTTGTTCTCGTAGGTATCTAGACCTTTAGCTGCTGCGTTGGTTGCAAAGCTAATTGCTCTTGCGCGTCTTATATCTCTTGCAGGCCTTTCTTCTAAGGTTTTTAAGACGTAAGATGCTGTTACTGGATTACATGCTATTTGTGCTTCCTAATTGACAAACTCAGATAACTCTCTTACCTAGATCTAACTGTTCAGTCACATAGCTATTCCATCTAGAAGCCACTTCTTTAGATAGCTTAGTTAGCATCCTGTGGTTTTCTAGATAGCCGTTCAGCACTTCTAGTCCTTGAACATGTGGGATGGTATTGCTGCATGATTGTCACTTTTGAAGTCTGACGTGTTCTTTAGGACCTATTTTAGGCCAGTTATTCAATTTCTCTCTAAAAGCTCTTTGTACTAAGAAAGGATGACCATATCTTGCATTCAATTTTTCCCAAGCTTGTTGGAAGGCGTCTCCGTCTTTTCTATAGAAATTACCTTCAAGTAGAGATGGCCTTGCAGTTCGCTCGGCAGTCATTTCGCGGCAAACTTTGCTCGTTCGCGATTCGCCGAACATGCAAACATATGGTGATGTTCGCATACGCCATAATCTTTTGCATTGCGCCGAACTTTGACGCATGACACATCCATCAGGTGGGACAGGACAGCCAAATGAGACATTTCAGCGCATGGAGACACCCCCACCCTATAACAGAACCTGATCTGGCGGCCATTTTACATTCTGTGTTTTGCCAGTGTAGGGAGAGGTTGCTTTGTGGAGCAGGGATAGATTGTTAGGGACACCAAACGCTAGTTAATTGGGCCACAAAAGTCTTTTAAGGACTGGTATAGGTGTGCTATCGATAGGTGTGATATACTGAGGGGTGTGATATACTTTCTAACATAGTAAAGCTCTATTTATAGATGAAAAGGGTAGTCGTAGAATTATTAAGTCAATATCACTGAAATACGACTACCTAAAATTTAACATTTATTTAGGTCAATAAAAATTCCCTGAATGAGGGACACCTTGTACCACAACACACAAAAATACATACAGTATAATAAACACACGAACGAGCAAGATCGGACAGGTAGATTAGTATGAGAGGAAGAAAGGGGGGGAACGCGTCAGGGCAACCCGTGCCATGACACACTCAATCCCTACAATATCCCTTTAAAACTTCTCCTCAGCCCGGAGATGTGTCTTGATGGTAGGCACACTCCGTCCCCGTACCTATACTGTATATCCTTAAATTGCCCTTTATACACTATCCCATATGGATATCCGGGTAATAGTGTATAAGAAAAAAGATATCGCTTGGATAATCACGTGTCCCGACGCGTTTCCCCCCTTCCGCTCATTAAGGGGTTCATCAGGGGACAAAAACAGTGTCCATCGAACATATAAAGTGTTCAACAGTCGTCTGATAGATATCAGCCGAAAACGGATCTTAAATCTGGAGGCCACAAAACAAAAGACCAAAGGGCCAAAAAACTGACAATAGAGGGAGTCCGTACATAGTTATGTATAGATACACAGACTTATATTCCAGTAAAGAGTATACTTAGCTGGCACAGCTCCAAGTCAGCAGGTCCAGATACACCTGTTGTGTTGTGAGGCCTCCAGGGGGCAAGATGTGATGTAGCTCCCGTCTCCGTCTTTTCTATAGAAGTTACCTTCAAGTAGAGATGGCCTTGCAGTTCGCTCGGCAGTCATTTCGCGGCAAACTTTGCTCGTTCGCGATTCGCCGAACATGCAAACATATGGTGATGTTCGCATACGCCATAATCTTTTGCATTGCGCCGAACTTTGACGCATGACACATCCATCAGGTGGGACAGGACAGCCAAATGAGACATTTCAGCGCATGGAGACACCCCCACCCTATAACAGAACCTGATCTGGCGGCCATTTTACATTCTGTGTTTTGCCAGTGTAGGGAGAGGTTGCTTTGTGGAGCAGGGATAGATTGTTAGGGACACCAAACGCTAGTTAATTGGGCCACAAAAGTCTTTTAAGGACTGGTATAGGTGTGCTATCGATAGGTGTGATATACTGAGGGGTGTGATATACTTTCTAACATAGATTCTGAAGAAATTGTGAAATCTAGCTTCCCATAAAAAATACTCTTTATTTACTTGCGGTAAAGTCCAGACATCCGTTACATATACAGTCTACGCGTTTTGGACCTCTACATATTGGTCCTTCATCATGACATAGAAAAGTAAAACTGAATCCCCGTTTTTATGAATATAAGGTGAACCTAATACAAATACAAAAAAGCAACCAAGAATACTGATGGAGAAAGAGAAAAACCTATTACTTTTGTCATGGGTTTTAGTGAAGTATATTCAGAGGTATCTAGGTGTAACGGTCACGTACACACACACACAGGGGGGAGGATAGTGACCACTGCGCTCCACCCTCACCACTGGCCCTGCCTACTTGCCTCACGAATCCTGATGACAGGGGACAACTGGACGGCAGTCCCTAACTTAGGATACGTGCGGAAAGGACAGACAAGACAAATAACGGATAGTGAACAGACCGGGTCAAAACCAAGAGGACAACGCAGTACAGAGGGATAAGCAAAGAATGGACAGGAGAAGCCAGGGTCATAAATACCAGGAGGGTCGAGAAGTACCAAAGCAGTCCGCAAAGAATAGTCAGGTGGAAGCCGAGGTCAAAATACCAGGAGGGATGCGCAGTACAGGAGGAGCAGGCAAAGGATCGTCAGGGAACAGGATCAGGTAAGTATACAGGTATCCAACAAATGCCAGGAACCTAAATTAACAGGCAAACTGTGGCCAGCAGGCTGCCTGTATTTATAGTCTGGAGTGAGGGTCATGTGACGTGGCCGTTACAGTAGGATCATTCAATGGCATTTGCCAGTACTGAATTTTGACAAGGAGTGGGGTTATATAGTCTCGGCAGGAGTTAAATGTGTTGCACGTAAAGCACCCACCATAGGTCAGAAGATCAGCCCTAGTTTATTTTATGATCACACCACAACAAAAAAACATACATGGCTTTCATATAAAGGCAGCTATAAATGTGGAAGCAATAGGTGCATTTGCTATAATTATATGACTATCTGTCAGACAGTCATCTCTACAGCAAATGGAGGCAGCCATTTAATTCAACAATATTTAAACTGCAACACAGACTTTGCAGTATATGTCATCACTTGCAGAGACTGGCACTTGCAGTATGTGGGTTGCACGACAAAGCAGATCAAGGTCAGAATCCGAAAACATCTATCCGATATCCCCCATTATAGGACACGTAATGTGTCAGCGGCAAGTTTACACTTTACCACAGTTCATAAAGGGGATATGGCAGCGTTTGCGGTACAGGGAGTAGAAAAAGTATCTTTCCCTATTAGAGGGGGTGACCATAAACATAAACAGTTGAGTAGGGTAGCTTTATGGATGTTTAAATTAGGGAGCTATGTACCCAATGGTTTGAATAGGAAACATGATTTGGTCCTTCAGTATCGATGCACAGGAGGCAAAAAGCAGACTGCAAATGTATCTGGAGCGAGCCATCCACCGTGCAGGGTCACATTTTGCGCTCCCAGGATGCCGGCACATGGCTCCGCAATGTGGCCTTTTTGTAACGTGTCAGCTGCTGACAATAGTGTTACCATCTGCAGCCTGTGCTGTCAACGCATAAGTCACTTACCTAGGGACGACCACCTTAAGAAGGCACCTGGCCTCCCATCACCGAGCCCAGTGGGAGCAATGCCGTTAGAACCCACAAAGTCACACTCCCGGCGCTCCACGTCCTGCCTCTTCTCCTTCTCTTCTCTCCTCCCATTTGTCCTCCACTCCACCTTCCACCATGTCGTCCTCGCATTCATCTGGCAGAAGGCAGGCTTCCATGGCCCAAATGTTCGAGCATAAAAAGTTGATGACGCCGGATAACCCTCTTGCCCAACGGCTGACTGCTGGCTTGTCGGAACTGCTAGCCCGCCAACTACTGCCATACAAACTGGTGGACTCGGAGGCCTTTAGAAAATTTGTGGCTATTGGCACACCGCAATGAAAGGTCCCCGGTAGGAAATATTTCTTCCAGAAGGGCATTGTCGCGATCAGTGTTGGGGGGAAACTCCACAATGAACACAGGAGGGAAGGGGAACAGTAACTGGGCCTGGAAACAAGGGAAGGAACAGGTCACCTTCTAGACAACCCTAATCCAGGCCCTGACAACCTATCAATATGAATAGACCTTGAAGGTAGGAATATTCATATGCAGGATACCTAGGCCCTGATTTCCCTATAATGCCCTGGAATAAGGATAGGACCAGAGACAACCCATTCCTCCCCAGATAGACGAATAGAAGTCTCTGTCTCAGGCCCAAATAGAACAACAGGGAATATAACATACACAAACGCAACACTTAACCTGTGTAGAGATGGACGAACAGGAACACCAGAGACGACTTCACACCAGCTCAGCCAAACCCAAATGAAGCTATCTACCGCATCGTCAGAAGGGTGGGGTCAGACTATAAAGGGTAGAAGTGATGACCACTGAGCAACAGCTGAGAAAAGGTAAGTGGTCATTAACCCTATCAACACTGAATCAAGAGAAATCAAGGAGGCTGTTAGATTCCCACACGCTCAGCCAGTCTCCCTGATCTCCTGACACCAGTCACCTGAGGAACTGTGACAGACATCCTAGAGATATCCGGCCACGTTCAGCAGCAATTGAATATATCTCTGGCACACAGTGTCGGTGCCAAGATACATCTGACCACAGACACGTGGTCTAGCAAATATGGGCAGGGAAGGTACATAACTTTTACTGCCCACTGGGTGAACCTTCTGACTGCCATCAAGCATGTAACCTGTGGCACCCATGTGGATTTGGTTTTACTGCCACGGATTGCATGCAGGCTTGCCTCTTCTTCTCCTCCTCCTACTTCATCCTCCATCTCCTCCTCGGCTGACTCCTTTTCCACTGCTACCGCCTCTTCCGCTGCACCCCCTAAGCTTTCCAGAACCTATTTGACGTGCCAGGTGAGACGTTGCCATTCTGTGCTGCGGCTGTTGTGCCTAGGAGCCAAGAGCCACACCGGCGCAGCATCTGGCGAAGCGTCTAGTTATCATATCCCAGCGGGCACAGTGTAAATCATTCTACACACTCACCCTTGCATATTTTAAAAGTCTGCCATCTTGTGAGGCTATCCCAGGACATATAATATGCAGATCTATTTTGGTTGTGATTTGGCACTTATAGCGTCTTATGGGCCAATACTGATTACATACAGAGGTGCACGTAGGTTTTCTATATTAATTTTTTACGTTTTCCAGGTCATCTGGTGGTGGTGAAGTCCACAGATGTAGAGGAATGGAAATACAGGACAGAAGTCTTTATTTATGTAAGCAAAAGGAAGGGTCACTGAAAGAAGGGAATTTAATGGCCCTGAATGGGCGTCCCATAAGATACTTTAGTATGATGAAAAACCATACACAGATGGGGCCTGTAAAATGGTGAATTAGAGAACTGATATGGAACCTCCAGATTCCCAGAGCTGTCCATGGAAAGCTACAAAATCTTCCAATCTGTATTGATCTCAGCAATGTTGGGCCTCCCCATCCACGATTATCACGCCATTATTTTATGTATGCGGTAAAACTGTTAAAGGATTTGTCCAGCGTATTACATTAATTTTTATATATGGCTCACAGTGGGCTGCTCTACACTTCCTGAACCTGACTTGACACACAGTAAATGCCTGCACAGCCAATCATTGGTCATCGCGCTGACCCGCCGCTTCTTCTGGCAGTAGTGGGCGCTCAGTGATTACATTTAGGTACTTTCTTCAGTTACTGCTCCTTGGCTGTTAGCTCACCTCCATTAGGGCAGAGCTGTGACTTCATTTTAGCTACAGTGTCTGCAGGGAGTCTATGGTAGGCTGAGACACAGCCCATGTCTCATCATTAGTTCAAGCATATTGGTTCTATCCCTGCCTTTTCCGGCACAATGGCTCCTGGGCCATTTTTATTAGACTCCAGGTCCCTGCCTGTCAACTTCCTCACAAAGGGGTTATGGGCACTGCTGTAGCCAATGAATGACCTTAGAGCTAACTAGGGTGGCCACTGGCTTCACCCTAGAATGCCGGACTTCACCGGCCACGCCCCAAATCACGCCGCCAAACCGCTTGAAGCCATGCCCCCACTTCCATGAAGCCATGCCCCCACCACCTGCCTGAAAAACACTGGGGGAGGAGAGGGAAGAACTTTCAGACCGAAAGGTGAGCTGGGGCAGCCCGGGGCACTTCTCTCCCCCTCAGTCAGCCACAGGGAGCCATGTTTGCAGCTATAGTGACTGACTGGGGGTGAGAGAAGCCTCAGTCAGTCGCCCAGGCACTGTGCCAGACGGAGGACAGGGAGCCAGAAAACCGTACTGTTCGGCCTAAAACCGGACGTCTGGCCACCCTAGCGCTAACGTGTCCCCGAGGCATGTCACTGCTGGGTTACAAGCTGCTTGGAGACGTGTCCTATCAGAGGGCAGTCATTGACTGCAAAAGTGCACATGACTAGAGATTAGCGAATTAAAAAAAAAATTGATTCGGCCGTTTCGCCGAATTTTTCGAAAAGATTTGTTTCGATCCAAATTTATTTGCAGCAAATTACGTTAAAAACGTCTATTTCCGGGCTGCAGAGAGCCTTTATAGTGGTGTAGAACTCTGTGCCTTGCAGTAACACGCATATGGAGTCTGCTGTGTTAGTGAAATAATACAATGAGTCAGTATGACACGCAGATGACAGGTGTTGCTCTTAGAATCACTGCACACTTATTTGGGCAGTCACGGGGCCAAAACTGACCAAATAACTCAAGTGTGAACTCAACCTTACAGGTCGAAGTTAGCGTCAGGTATAAAGAACCGTGCAGAGGCCCAAAATCGTAATATAGCGTGAAAGAGTGCACTTCTTTTACACCGTCATCAGCTGATTCCACATAAATGTCTACAGAACCTGTTCTATTAAACGCTTATACAAGTAGAGCCCCCCGACAGAGTGGAGAGGGTGTCAGCCGTAAGTTTGTGTTGACATCACTAATTATTTTGCCCTTCCTCTGATCCATCAGAACAATAACCCCCAAAATACGGATCCTGTCTGTGGAGCATCCCCATTCACTCGGTTAGCATTTGGTCAGTAATCCATCAGTATTGCTAATGCCCAAAAAAACAGGCGTGGATCCAAAACAGAGATGACACGTGAATGGAATATTATTTTTATTATTTATTATTAAAGCGCCATTCATTCCATAGCGCTGTACATATGATAAGGGGTGCACATACATAATACAGACAATTGCACTAATCATAAACAAGATGAGTTACAAACTGATACAGAAGAAGAGAGGGCCCTGCCCGTGAGGGCTTACAATCTACATGGTATGTGAGAAGGACACAGTAGGTGCGGGTTAAGTTGGTCATGGCGGTATAGAGGCAGCAGGGTCACTGGTTGTAGACTTGTCTGAAGAGGTGGGTTTTCAGGTTTCTTTTGAAGGATTCCACTGTAGGTGAGAGTCTGATATGTTGGGGTAGCGAGTTCCAGAGTGTGGGGGATGCACGGGAGAAATCTTGGAGTCGATTGTGGGAAGAGGCAATAAGAGGAGAGGAGAGAAGGAGGTCTTGTGAGGATCGGAGAGTGCGTGTGGGGGTGTATCGGGAAAGTAGCTCAGAGATGTAGGGAGGGGACAGGTTATGGACGGCCTTGTATGTATTTGTTAGTATTTTGAAGTGAATTCGATGGGCAATGGGGAGCCAGTGAAGGGATTGGCAGAGGAGAGAGGCAGAGGAGTAACAGGGTGGGAGGTGGATTAGTCGGGCAGCAGAGTTGAGGATAGATTGGAAGGGTGCCAGATGGAAGGCCACAGGCTTAGGAGTGATACTGAAAGCCATGGGACTCTATGAGCTGTCCCAGGCCAAAAGTGTAGATAGAAAAGAGCAGGGGTCCTAGGACAGAGCCTTGCGGGACACCAACAGCGAGGGAATGAGACGAGGAGGTGGTGCGGGAGTGGGAGACGCTAAACGTCCGGTCTGTGAGGTATGATGTGATCCAGGAGAATATATGTATGTCTTCTGTGTTTTGTACCCACTCCTGCTTTTAGCTACCAAATCATAAGCCAATTCTGATGGGAGCATACAGGCCTTACAGCTGCTACACAGACAGGATCTGTTGTGCGTCTCATTTTTCCTTCCTTCTGAAAGATCAGAAGAAAGGTCAAATAAATGATGATGTCAGCCAGGCTGAAAGGCAAAACAGTGGCACAATGACAGAATGTGGAGGTGGCGGCAGTAGCATCAGGAGGCCACAGAGTGGCACAATGACAGTGTGGAGGTGGCTGCGGTAGCAGCAGCATCAGGAGACCACTGAGTGACCCGGTGACAGAGTGAGAGGGAGGTGGCAGCAGCATCAGGAGAACACATAGTGGCAAGTTGACATAGTGTGGAGGTAGCAGCCGCATCAGGAGACCACAGAGTGGCAAGTTGACATAGTGTGGAGGTGGCAGCAGCATCAGGAGACCACAGAGTGACCTGGTGACAGAGTGGGGAGGTGGGTGGCACTAACAGTACCCGCTGACAAAGGTAGATGTAAGAAGGAACACTTGGCATCAGTTGTATGGCATCAGGCGGGTGGTAGCATCAGAATAGAAGCTGAGGCAGGTAGCCAGAAGAAACCAGTCTCTTTTGTTAAGGTTTGGTTGAGGCGGCATGGATGATCTAATCTGATGCATCAGGCATTGGTGGGTGGAAATCCTGGCTGATCGCACCACACTAAACACCCGCTCTGATGCCACATTACTGGCTGGGCAGGACACTTTTTCCAGGGCAAACTCGGCCAGTTTCGGCCATAAATCCAGTTTTACTGCCCAGTAGTCCAACAGATCTTCAATGACGGCTGTCAGGGTGCACTCCAAGTATGCAACTACCTGCTGGTTCAGGTTCTGCTCTTTGTCTAGCTGCTAGTGAGTAGTTTCTTCACTATGCAGATGCTGTCACTTCCGTTGGGTTACTGGTCAAGACACGACCGCTAGCTGACACTGGGAGCTCAGACCTCTCAAAGTGACCCCTGCTGCCACGCACCCTTACTCTGCTGCGACCTGTGCCTGCGCCAGAAACATTTACGTCTCTGCCACACCACTGTGCAGGGCCTGGCACTTCTCTGTCTGACATACTGTTAGGTGAAATAAATAAAAAGGAAATTAAAACACCCCAAAAAACTGCAAATATATTTTTCTTTTGCCACTAAACACCCGAAAAAACTGCAAATAGACCCTTTTTTCCCCACTTATACTGTACACTGCACAAAACACTTTTTAACATATAACTGCACCACTGAACGGCAAATATATTTTTCTTTTGCCACTAATACATTGCAAAAAGGGCTTTAGAACATAAAAACTGCACTGCTGAACGGCAAATATATTTTTCTTTTTCCACTAATACACGGCAAAAAGGGCTTTAGGACATATAACTGCACCGCACAAGGGCAAATAAGATGGATAAATATTTCCCTGGAATAAACCCTGTTAATGCCTGTATCAAACAGCACTTGCACCCCAATAACAAGAACAGTTTGCTAGAATCACAGAGCTGTATAGTGGCTATTTGGATCCCCAGTCAGTGCAGCAAGGTGCAATAGGATTGCTCCTATTACCCAGGCTGTAAACTGTAAATAAATGCTGTGGAATGATTTCTCTCTATCCTTTCCCTACACCTTGAATAATCTTTCCCTGAATTTATAAATTGTTTTTTAAGCACAATGAAGTCTTTCCTAGAACTGTCTCTAGCACCTGCTGATGTCTCTCCCTGCACTAAATACACTGGGAAATGGCTGAATCCAAGATGGCTGAGGCTATTTATAGGGCTGTGACATCACAGGGCTGGCTGCTGATTGGCTGCATGCATGGCATTATGGGTGATCCCGCCTTTTCAGAGTTCCTTGCTCCACGTCCTCACATGTGCAGCAGCCATTTTAGGAAAAAATGCGATTCGTTACCACGAATCGCAAGGAAATTCGGAGCAAATCGAATAATTCATGAAATTCATATTGAATTCCACTTCGTTAGCTTCGATTCACTCATCTCTACACATGACCAGAGCGAGGGGAAGCAGGTAGGTATAGATGTCTTCACCAGTTCGACTGGGACCCTGCACTAGGCAACAGTGTTTAAGAATATTCCTTTAAGCACATGCATACGACTGTATAAATTTTGTTGTCCACAAAACACGGATCCCAAAAAATATGGATGACATCCGTGTGCATTCCGTATTTTGCAGAACGGAACAGCTGGCCCCTAATAAAATAGTCCTATCCTTGTCGGTAATGCGGACAATAATAGGACATGTTCTATTTTGTGTGGATCAAACATATGGAAATGGAATGCACACAAAGTAACCTCAGTTGTTTTTTTTGCGGACCCATTGAAATGAATGGTTCTGCATACAGTCTGCACAAATAAACGGAATGGACACGGAAAGAAGGGCTTAGGCACACGAACATATAATTTTTCAGTGTCTGGTCCGTTTTTTGCGGCCCATATGCAGAACCATTAACTTCAATGGGTCTGCAAAAAAATATATAAATGACTCTGCGTGCATTCCGCTTCCGCACGGCCGTTCCGCAAAAAAGGTAGAACATGTCCTATTCTTGTCAGTTTTGCGGATAAGGATAGGCATTGTTATAATGGATCTGCAAAAAAAAAAAAACTGATGCAATACACAAAGAAAAAGAGGCGTCAGTCAGCACATCCCAATGCAAAGAAAAATAAATTATTTGATGCAATACGAATGTCACACAGACGTCATCCGTATTTGTTTGTGAATCAGTGTTTCGCCGACCGCAAAATACATATGGTCATGTGCATGAGCCCTAAGGAACATCTAAAACATTTGTTTCCCTTACATTATATAACCATGTCTAATACCTGTACAGCAGTGGGTCTTGGCCTGTCGCCAGTTCCCACTGGCAGCGCAGTGTTTGTAGGTTACGTACTGTGGCAGGCTCAGCACTATGAAGTGCCTTTTTCGCTGTGACATTAGAAGAATTTTGATATCTCTGACATTTTAGTTTAACCAGACTGTCCAGTACTCTGTAATTCCTCTAGCGACTGTTCTATAGAAGTAGTAGGTTTAAAGAGCACATCAAATGCTTGAAATAAGTTCTTTATTAACTTAAACTTTTCTTCATATATAATACTGCCGCCTCCGCAGCAGATAGTCCATGTACAAAACACGTGTTGCATAAAGTATCATAAAATGTCGGTATGCATAAGATGGTGGTTCAACTGTTCAATCTTGTCATTCAACATAAAATAGTGGATATATTTCTCTCTTAAGTATCTGTGCTCTCACTTTAAGTTATTTAAGCACTTTATGATCTCTCTGAGAGGTATATATGAGGTTAACCAATAGTTCACTTGCTCTACTTGGTTTGCAGTTTGCTCTATACAATTGTTTATGATCTGATATGAGCAGTTCGCATTTGTATGCAATTTGTTTGGATTGTATGATTGTATGGCTCAGTAATTCATTTCTATGGTGGAACTGTAAGTAAACATACATATAACCAGTTCAGTATACAGTTCTAATCACTATATTAACAATAGGAACTTATATAGCTGTTTTAAATACCTATTTTGGCCTCTTGCTTCCATAAAACACAGCTCTTAGTGGAGTGTGTGTCTGTTCAGCTCCTCTCTCTGGTGAATAATGATTCCAGCAGCTCCTGCTAGGGGAATTTCCTACACAAGCTGTGTGTGAGGCTGACTGTAATTGGTCAAAACTCCTGGGCTGTGTGAGGCTAGCTAGCATTGGTCAAGACTCCTGCTTAGCAACAACAGTTTAACTCTATGCTTTCTGTTGTGTCTGCTGTGTTATTGAGCTTACCTTACATTATATAATGAATCTTAAAAGCATATTATCTTTTTCTGCTACTGTGGACACAAAATGTAACTATTACATGACATCCAAACATGAAGTCACTGTAAACAAATCTGCTTTTGTCTTTAACACACAAACATAGGAACTGTATTAAGTGTTTTGGCAGGTCTAGCTGGCTATGTTAGCAACCTAGGACAGGTCTTAGCTGGCCAGCTACACATACTAGAACTCAGTGTCGGACTGGGGTGCCTAGGGCCCATCAGAAAAATGTATTTTGGGAGCCCACTGTACGGATACATTCACATATTACCTGCTCACACAGCAGCAAGATGCTACCACATGATTGAATATGGGGGCCCCTGCAGCAACTTTGAGAAGGTAGGTCCTGGGGAGAAGAGGACACTGGTAGCTTTCCTCTATACCTAGAAGTTATCTCAGCTCTGATTGTGTCTATAATAATAAACTGGGGAGTTTCTTTAACCCCTTCACGACAGCCATACGTCTACATACGTGCTAATTACACATACTCCGTAAAGCTAACATGTATATAAACGTTATAGCACCTCTTTAATCCAAACGCTGCAAAGCGCTTGAATTAAGGCTTCTGCCCCTGCACTGCTGCTGTCAAGGACAGCGTACAGTCAGTAATGCCGGCAATGGACCAATCAGAGGGGTCCCTTGCGACGATCGCTCCGATTGGTTAGTCTGTGCAGACTAACCAATCGGATCGCGGCAGTGTTAAAATCAGATACCATGTACTCCGTGTCCCCAATCTGTGCCCCCAATATGTGAACCCCCTGCCCTGATTTGTTCCCCCTCTGTGAGCCCTGCCTCCAGCTTTGCCGGCCATGCACTGTGTATGTGCAGCCAGCCTGCCCCCATCCTTTGCCTCTGCGACTGCCCCCATCCATGTCCCCTGCCCATCTGTGTCCTCTCCCAGTCTCTCGTCTGTGCCCCCTTATGTGGTCCACCTTCTTTATCTGATGGCAGCGGCTCTGTTCCTGAGCAGCCACCATCACCAGCGAGTGTCCTCTGTATGCTGACACTCTGCTGTAACCCCAAGGGGTTAACAGAGGGAACGGGCTCCTTCTCTCAACCATTGGGCTGCCACGATGGTTACCATGCCAACTTTACATCTTGCAAAGGCGTCCAGTTTTGCCATCTATCAGTGTAAAACTTATAGTATTATACTTTGCAATGCAAGAGCATTGCAAATTATAGTACAGCCATCAGCCCCACTGGATCTTCAAGATTTAAGTGGGACTTGATAAAAAAGTGTGAAAATAAAAAAAGTTTAATAAATAAATAAAATGTAAATCTAATATATAAAGCTGATTGTATGTGTGTGTATGTGTGTGTGTATGTATGTATGTCTGCTAAAGGAATCTAGACATGTCGCATTTACAATCACGAAATTTGGCACACAGGTACATCAGGTGTCCGGGAAGGTTTTAGAGCAGGTCTCAGCTCTCTAGGACATACTGTTGTTGAGATAGTCCCCAAAAATGCATTAGCCAATAGAAGCTTGGTCACATGACCCTTATCAGCCAATAGAACCTCGCAAGACGTTAGCCTCCACATACACAGTTTTACTCCAGGTTTCTATAACAACCCAGTTATTTTTCTTCACTGCTGTAGGTCAGCTTTAAAGGAAATCTGTCACCAGTATAATCGCTATCGAAGTAAAGCCATGGGCTAATAGCACTTAACCAGTCCAAATTGACAGAGTAGTTCAATTTCATCAGTGCTGCTGGGCCTGAGTTGGGAGGAACTGTTATTACAGTGGATTCACATGTTTGGGGGCTGCCTAATTCCGAGTCCTGCTGCTGCTGATCTACAGTGATCAGCTGAATCTGAGTATTGTCCCTTGGGTATATTGACTTCTCTGTCGTCTAAATGGGCAGTCTCTCCTCATGTGACCTTGTCCATCACATCTGAAGCACATCCCTTTTCTTCTATATTCCTCCACATTCACTGTTATCCCTTGATGTCATACGCTCCAATTCACAAAATAGAATAAATCATCACTCAAAATAGAATTTAAGCAAATATCTTTATTTATTTAGTTGGGTAATTAAAGGCCGCAATGCTTATTACTTAACCAATTAATTATAATCTGGTTAATCCAATTTATTCTCAAATATAAATAAGTAAATATTTAAACCAATAAACCATATAACACTCAGTCCACTCAGAGAGTGACTTAACCCCCGTCAATAAGCAAAGCGACAAAATAAATAGGGAAGGGAGGGAGGGAACTTGAAAAATACTTACGTGAATGAGCCAAAATCGTTATTTTCTGTTCTTTTATAGGTTCTCAAACTGGCAGTTAAAGTGATCTCCAATCAAATTTGAAGATATCAGCGCAAGCACCCACAGCATCTGGGTTAACCCATTCTTCACATAGGTAAGTAAATAATATAATCAACATATTAACTGTAATGTTAGGTGCCATGTCATCATGGCTCACCACACTGAATTTATCAGTATGGTTCGCTCCATGATGTCATACGCTCCAATTCACAAAATAGAATAAATCATCACTCAAAATAGAATTTAAGCAAATATCTTTATTTATTTAGTTGGGTAATTAAAGGCCGCAATGCTTATTACTTAACCAATTAATTATAATCTGGTTAATCCAATTTATTCTCAAATATAAATAAGTAAATATTTAAACCAATAAACCATATAACACTCAGTCCACTCAGAGAGTGACTTAACCCCACAACGCCACATAAAAACAAGTGGCCCAATAAACATTGCAAGCCTTTAATAAAAACCATTATCAATTATGTTCTGCAAATCTGAAATGAATATATCACATCCAATATCAGAAAGCTGATCATCCTTTTCTTGGTAAAGTCCTCTAACGAATCCTTCTAATTCAACATGTCTGTAATTGCCATGACCAATTTCCTTCAAATAAATCTCCATTTTTTTATTAATTCTTTTCCTAATTGTTTCCAGAAAGGATAACTCAGAATTGAACCAAGAAAATTTTGGGATGATGTCAGAAAATACGAGTACAACACCATCAAGTAAGTAGCATATTTTACATAACAATTCTTTTAATTCATAAATTAACAAATGCGTTTTGATTTTTCCCAAATCAAACGAGCCAATATGTAAAATAAACAGGTCAGGTTTCGACATTTTTGAATATATAAGGCTGACATTCTTGAAGATATCAGAAATTTTAAGGTCAGCAAAGGAAAACCAGTTTATGGAAAATTCTGCTGAATAACCTAAATTAACAGTAGAATGTCTAAAAGCAGATCTTCTCTCAGCCAATTGAATCAGTTCATCCCCAAAAATCCATACAACTTTTGAAGGTCCTAAAATCAATAAACAACAAGGTTAGGCCGAATATAACATTTATAGCAATTGGACCTCCATCTACCAATACGTTTAATAACAGAACTATCTAAACCCAATTGCTCTGCAAAGGTTGCAGCACCTATACGAAATGAATGTGCTGAAAGTTTATAATTTACGTAACCTAAATCATTGAGACATTTATGAAATACAAAATTGAATTGAAATTTAGACAAATGGGAACCATCAGTGTGGTTAAATAAAGCATTGGAGTCAGGTTTCCTTACCTGAAACCATCTAGTAATATTATCAACTGGACAAATAGATTTAATCGGATAACTCCTCAAACACAACCAAACTCCTTTACTAAATTGGTCAGTCTTGGATTTTTTGATATAAATCTTTAGAATATCACTATTCAAAATTATGTCTGTCATCAATAATGGGGGATTTGAGATTTTATTGTCTGCAGCAATCTCGCTTAATCTTAGAGCAGCAAAGAAAGCTATAGAAAATGCTGCAGAAAATAAATTGGTTTCATATTCCGAAGAACAAACTAATACTAAATTACATATGACCTTTTGTAACAATTCAATAGATAAAGGGCTGGTCTTAACATTGGGGACTGACTTTCTTTTGATACCTTTAATCATTTGTTTAATGATAAAATTATTCAGAATAGAGCTTTCGCCTTTTAATTTAAAGAAAAAAGAAATGCCCGATAATTTTTTAGAAATAGAATCGGCTTGTAAACCGTTGTTGTAAAGATATATAATAAATTTGATAAAATTCCCTAAATTAAAATCAATGTAAGAAATTTTTTGAGATATGCAGAAAAGCTTCCAATCCAACCATGCGGCAGAATATGCTGCCCATGTATTCTTGGCTAATGAACCAAAAATAAGTTCATTAGTTAATCCTCTGATATCTCCCAAAGATGAGTTGGACAAGGAATTCCCATTCGGGAAGCTCGAGGTGTCATTAAGAAGAATTCCTTGAAGCGCTGTCGGGACAAATAATCAGCAATATAATTAGTTTTCCCAGAAATAAATCTAGCTTTTATCCAAATGTTAAATTTTAGACATTGAAAAACTATCTTACGCAATAATGAAGAAACTAACGGAGACTTTGAAGTTAAACAGTTTATGGAAAAAACTACTCCCATATTGTCCGACCTTAGCAGAATTCTCTTATTCTGAAACACTGAGGACCAAATTGTTAGAGAAACTAGAACTGGAAATAATTCTAGAAAAACCAAATTTTTTGAGTACTTGTTATTAGTAATCCAATTTAAAGGCCAACGTTCGGCAGACCAAAAGTTGTCAAAATAAGCACCATATCCAATAGCACCAGACGCATCTGTATAAAGAGACAAGGTGTCTGAGCCAACAAACTCTTCCTGCCAAATGGTGTGACCGTTAAATTCACATAAAAATTGCAACCAAACTGAAATGTCATCCTTTAGTTGTTTGGTGATGCGAATATGGGATCGAGGTGAGGACTTACCTGATGTGGCAGCATACAATCTTTTAGAAAAGACCCTTCCCATGGGAATCACACGAGAAATAAAATTAAGAGAACCTAAAAGAGACTGAAGTTGTTTAAGCGTAATTTTTTCTTTTCCGGATATGCGAGTTAATTGTTGAACAGTATTCTGGATTTTTTCCATTGGTATGCTAAATTCCATTGTTACTGTATTTATATCTATGCCCAAAAACTTGAGATTCGTAGTAGGATAGACAGTTTTATCTACAGCTAATGGAATGCAGAAATATTTAGCTATACCAATGAATCTATTCAGAAGATTCATACAATCATCCGAATCTTCACGACCTATAAATAAAAAGTCATCGAGATAATGTAGTAAAAATCCACTACCTGAGTGAATATCCATAACCCAGTGTAGAAAAGTTGAAAACGCCTCAAAATAAAAGCAAGATAGGGTGAATCCCATGGGAAGGGCCATATCATAAAAGAATTTATCGAGAAAATAAAAACCCAAAGAATTATAACCGATGGGGTTTATAGGTAGTAGTCTGAAAGCAGATTTAATGTCAGCTTTGGCAAGAAGAGAATTGCGGCCTGCTTTTTGTAAAAAAGACAAAGCTTGATCAAATGAGGAGTATTTCACACTGGCTTTATTTTTTTCCATCTCATCGTTTAAGGAACTGAATTTAGGATAAGATAAATTGTGAATAAGACGAAAAGAATTTGGTTCTTTTTTAGGAACTAAAGCTAAAGGAGATATACGAAAATTCAAGAAGGGGGGAGAATCAAAGGGACCAGCAATCCTACCTGCCAAAATTTCAGATTCAATTTTTTCTTTAACAATGTCAATATTTTGTTTTACAGATAACGCATTTTCAACTAGAATGCAACCTGGACCCACAAATTCAGGTATGAAAAACCCATTGGTAAAACTGTCAATTAATAAATTAGCCATCTGAATGTTTGGGTAATGACCTAGCCACTGAATTATTCTTGGCAAATTCAGCGGAGTCACCTTGTTTAAACGATTGAATTTCCTTGTTAGAAATTGGGAAGTGAATACCTTGTTTTTTAAAACATTTTGAGGCTGAATGAGAACCGGCACAGAAAGAACACTCGTGTCGGTATTTGCAATTATGTTGCCATCTGCAATGCGACTCGTTAAATGCGAAACAGATACCTTTTTTGACGTTAATGAAATTGGGTTGACGAAAAAGATTGTTTTTGTTAGGGAGCATTAAATTCAACCAAAGCCCGACATCTTTACTACCCCAATTTAGATTCGGATATACTGCAAGTTTCTGACGAAAGGATTCGTCATACAGACACCAACCCAATCCGCCAAAATTTCTATATGCCTCCAAAATAGTATCTACATGGTAAAATAAACCAGTACAAAGACTAGGAAATTTTTCACCCAAAACTGCTGCGTATATATTAAATGCTTGCAGCCAGTTAAAAAAGGATTTCTGGTGTAATTTTCTCTTTTCTTCAGAATCTGATTTTTTGTCTTTCAATAATTCACTTTTTAAATTCTCACTAGATGAAGGAAGAAGAGAAAAAATTTCAACATATTCTTTTCTCCAAATTTTTTCTTTCACGCTCAAGGGTAAATGAAACCCTAATGGAGAAATTTGACACGCCAGAACTTCTTTAACAGATGTCTCTTTTATACCTGAGTTAAATTCAAGCTCAGGAATTACTGCCATTTCAGGGTTAATATTGGACATTTTAGGTACATTAGTGAACGGTTGAATGGTTGAATTAGCAGCAGTCAGACTATTAAGGGTATTAACTTGACTGACATCTGCTAATCCAGACCAAACATTTTTTGGTGATTCATCCTTTTTAGATAGGTAAAGTAAAAATTCATCAAACAACTGAATCTTCAATTTAGAAGAATCAATGTCAAGTGAATTAATCTCTTGATTAATAGTGCCCTGCGGTTTGCAGTCACTTAAAAAGTTATAATTCAGCTCACCAGAAGCAGATGATGTAGGAGGATGATCAACTGTTGAAGCAGGTGATGGCTCCTGAGTGACAGTTGAATGCTGTTGAAAATGACGCCGTTGAATTTTCCTGCTGGCTCGGCTTGAAGATAAGTTGGTTTTCTTGGTCTTAGAAGGAGGCGCATATTGTGAAGGGGAATATGCCCTCTTGTCTCTCCGCTGACGTTTTTTAATCGGCGAGCGGGTCTCAGGTTTTTCGCGCATGCGCACAAAATTATCGCAGGGAGGATCGATCAGTTCGGCGCTCGCGCCAGGTACTGCGCAGCAGACGGGATTAGAAGATAAAAGAAGCTCTTCTTGCTGGTCCGGTCCTTGCTGTAAGCACTTCCTCAGCCATTCTTCTCCCCCTTGGCTTTCTGCTCTGAAAATAAGTTGTTTCAACAGATCTTCCATGACACAGATGAACGCAGGTCTGTCTCTTGAAAAATACTTACGTGAATGAGCCAAAATCGTTATTTTCTGTTCTTTTATAGGTTCTCAAACTGGCAGTTAAAGTGATCTCCAATCAAATTTGAAGATATCAGCGCAAGCACCCACAGCATCTGGGTTAACCCATTCTTCACATAGGTAAGTAAATAATATAATCAACATATTAACTGTAATGTTAGGTGCCATGTCATCATGGCTCACCACACTGAATTTATCAGTATGGTTCGCTCCATTCTCACTCTCATACACATTGCTTCTCTCATTCCTTCTTCCCAGCGTCTCTCCTCCAGACTGCACTCCTTCCTGTCTGCTGCTGTTCTGCATATGAGGCAATGAACCCAGGAATTGGCTGTTGTTTTGCAGCTTGCTTCCTCTTTTGTTTTTTTTCGCTTGCTCTTCTAAGCTACGCAGAACCAGCAATGATTTATCCAGGGAGGTATGCATACATTCTGGGCATATTTTCATTAGTTCAGTTCTCAAATCATCCTTTAATCCATTATTAAAACAGGTTCTGAGTATGTGCCCGTCCCTGCTGTCAGGGTCATTAGTTACAAAGTCTTGATCTGCAAATATACTAACCACTCGGGCATGATATTTATCCACTGATTCATCAGGACCCTGATAGGTTTCTGGCAGTCCTGCTCCCAGCTGATTACTCAATTCCTAAGCAAGCTTCTTCAGTCTCTTTAAAAACATGTCACCTGACTTTGCTAACCTTGTATTAGCGCCCTCCGGCACAGCTTCTATTTCCCCATTAAGTTCAGCTACTTTAGTTACCTTATCTACAAACGGAGCCCCTGCTGCTGCACTACATAGGGCATATAAATCATCCCACACCGCGTCATAGTTATGTTGGATCTTTTCCAACCCCTTATAAAATCCATTTGCATCCTTATATGGGTCAGGTAGCTATCTATGATAGTATCTATCATCATAATCTGCTCACCTTGACTCCAGGGCTTATACCATTGGACATGCTGGGTTTCCTTCACTACAGCACCAGCTGCATCACATTCCCTCATGACTTGAGTCACCAATGGGAATGCATCCACCGCGGGTAGGACTTTATGAGCAATTGACCCACATTTTGGGCATTCTTTAACTTCATCTAAATGTGGGTCCCGACACTTACATATGCACACCATAGATCTCAACATCATGGATGTTTTACCATCTTCTGAGGGTCCCATCACCGCCTGCCAAGATGCTCCTTTCTTTAGTATATGCGTGAAATATTTCTGGGTGTTTAAATTAGGAGCGCTAGGAGCTGGAGTAGAAGCACTCTGAGGTGGGCTATGTAGAACATCAGGAGGTGAATCTGCAGAATTTCCTGATCTCCAGCATTCCCTAGCAAACTCACTACGTGGAGTGTTGCAATTTATGCAAAGATTCCTATCAACAGGATTACAATTACAGCACTCCCTGCATCTCCACCCCTCACCCTCTTCCCTATAAGAGGGAGTCGAGGGAGTAGACGGCCCTGGGGACCGCCACATCTTTGTGCTTGTGTAAAGTGGAGGAGGTGGGAGGGCACATGCCTGCTCCAGTCCAGTCATGTCTCCATACTCTGCACTTGAGTTGGGCAGGGTAAAATCCCCCCCTGACAACTCTGGGTACACTTTATTATATTGGCTCTGTACAGCTGATTTAGACGGGGAAAGGACTGCAGGGAAGGTACTGGTTACTTGTGTCCTGGAACTATCACTTCTAGGAGTTAATTCCCTGGCTGTAACCCCTGTTGTATATTCTTCCTCGTCATTTTTAGTATTAAATAGGGGATCGTGTCTCTCAGAGGTATTCAGCCACACCTCCACCTGAGTTCCGTATCCATGTTTCTCTATCCATTTCCTTTCTTTTACCTTAAATTTTTTCCATCTATAGGCATCCAAACATCCAATCTTTGGCATGCCTGCACGTTTAAGGATTACAGCAGCATCCTTAACTGCCCATTTCCCATGTTCTGCTTCTACCAAGCGCCGCATCGGTATCTTGGGACAAACCTTTTCTTCCCTTTCTCGCTTGCTAGAAGCAGTTCCCATAGCAGACCTGGTAGGGTTGCGATCCCTTACCTTTTGGTCACTCCTGCTATGTAAAATTTCGACGGTCGCAGATTGTATAATTGGGTTAGTTTATACTTCTGTAATCCGTATATAGGAAACGAGTGGTATATTGGGATAGGAAGCCTGTAGTTCTCTTGCCTTCACACAAATTCTATACCACAGATAGATACACACAAAAACATATAATAGATACTCCAAATGTGACTCCTATGTATTCCTCTTACATCACAATTGGGAATTTCAATATCAGTATTCAATCTACTCATCTGGTTACAGAACAGCGTGTTAGTACATAACAATGACACTAGGATTCTGCCTGCTTTCAAAGCAGCCACAGTGTGCAGAGAGTGTCATATCTCCACACTATCCCCAAAGGATTAAAGGATAACTGTCACACTTAGACCCTAATTTCTATTTTCATATATGTAGTTACTAATAACATGATATTCCAGAATCAGTTACTATTAGACTGACCTACCCCATATTTAATAAGATTCAGCCCTTAGCAACCAGTCTGCATAAAACTGCAATCTCACTATTCAGTTAAGATGGCCGCCACTGCCCTCACCCTGAGGCTAATCCCGCCTGCCCTCACTAGCCAGTAACAATAGCCCCCAAAAGTGTCAGTAACCAGAGCCCTCCCCCTAAAGGGTTAATCTCCTGCAGCACAAAGGGGTCCTCTTACCACATGTTGCTTTCATTTATACACTGAGCAGACGGCAGATCTCCCTTCCCTGGTCTGCGCTGCTTCAACTCTGCATTCTCCAGCTCTGCTGAGTGAGGGAGCGTCTGCCAAGCGCAGGGACAGGGAGAAGTGCACACAGCCCAGGCACTGTTATCAGCTGCTGGGGAGGACCTGGCTTTAATAATTTACTCACAGTCCCTGGCTGTCAGTAATCTGACCTTGCACGCTGCCTGCTTCTGCGTCCTCCGTCCTTCAACACAGAGAACAGACCTGCATAGCAACCTGATTTTAAGCACAGATAAAAATAGGCAGTAGAGGGAACAAAACTGTGGAATTAAGGGGTAATTGAATACAAAGTGAAAAGTTGAAATAGGGCCACCAAGGAGATATTAATCACCACAATCCAGTACTCCAAAAAAAATAAAAAAAATGACAGTTATACTTTAACTTCAGCAAGTGGGTAATTAGCAGAGATGTAACAAACAAACACAGACAGATAAAACAGTCTGACCTTTGACCTAGTGTCCTCGTTTGGGAGTTGTACACTAAGAAATGCAAAGGCCCTAACCAGACTCACATAGACCGCTTGTGTTTCCAAAAACAGCCACTTCACTCAGACCCTTGTTTTCAGAGTCACTGGTTAGGTTAACTCTTTACAGGACATTAAAGGACAGTACAAGATTCATAACATTAATCATACACCTTCTACAGATTAAGCAAGTTAATAGCAAGTTAATCTGCAGTACAACAATAATAATACAATTCAATTGATCACCTTCTACCAGAATGATATACGAACCTGCAAGCCACAAGACTGATCCTGAAGCACTCCCCACACTTTTAGGAAGGCCTGTGAGAAACAACAGCCCACTTACCTAGGATATGGCGTTCCTCAACCTGTGGGTAGGTGCTCCCTAGTGGTTGAGTCCTGGCCAGCCGGCTAGACATCTCGCTGAGGCCACCAAATTGACAGAGTAGTTCAATTTCAGGTACAGGTAAACAATATTAAATAATTAAATCAATCAGTCGACGCACAGAGACAATCAGGTTTGATGTGTCGGAGATCTCTCTTGAGACTGCCCCAAACTCTATATTATATACCCTTAACATATGGGAGTTACATGGGGGTTTCAGGTCCGTTACACTGCATATTATTGGACAATGTAGGTTACATAATTGCACGTGATACATATTGGCAATGTCTTATAGTCATATTATTAGGTAATAGATCGTTGAGACAAGACTCTAAACTAAAGGTCAGGTTCCCAGGAATAGAATTCAACTTTACCACATATTGTGGACATCTGTGTCCTTCATTCGAATAACATTTCCTAGAATTTGTTGGACATAAGCAAATATAAGTAGTCATTTATATGAGATATATTCATAACCAGTAAATGTATGGACCATAACTCTCACAGTACCTTATTTCAAGATGTGCCTTTGTTCCAGCAATAGATGTTTTTATCCTCTGAAAATCTAGTTTATTTGGTATACAAATGAGCCAGTAATGTGCCCAGAGGGGCGTCACTCTTGCAGGAAGGAGCCCAGACACGCCCCCTGTCTCAATGTGTCCTCCCTCAAAAGACTAACTTAAAACCCCGCCCAAGGTCCCGCTAAGCCGCGCCCTGATCTTGTTAAGCCACGCCCCCTCCCACTCCTCAGCGGACCGGGATTGAAAAAATGAAGGTAAAAATCAACTTCTGTCAGCGGCAAGGGTGGGAGAGAGGGTGAATTTCTCCCTGCAGCTCACATTTAGATAGCACAGTGCTGCTATCTTAGAGTGAGCTGTTCAAAAGAACACGACCCCCATCCAGTTAGGCCACGCCCCCTCCCACTCCTTAGCCAACAGGGATTGAAAAAATGAAGTTAAAAATCAACTTCTAGGTCCTGCTAAGCCATGCCCCTGATTTGGTTAGGCCATGCCCCCTCCCACTCCTCAACCGACAGGGATTTAAAAAAATTACGTTAAAAATCAACTTCTGTCAGCTGCAGGGGTGGGAGGGATGGTGACTTTCTTCCTGTAGCTCACACTCTGACAGCACAGTGCTGCTGTCTGAGAGTGAGCTGCTAAAAAGGACATCCTTGTGTCCGTCCAGGCCCTGCACCAGATGGAGGACAGTCCGGCCTAAAACTGGACATCTGGCCACCCTAGGGGCAGACTGCTGTGGAGGTCACAGTTAAGGGGATGGTCCATTATGGAGGTCAATGTTAAGGGGCATATTTCTGTAAAGGCCACTGTTAAGGGGGCCGGCCCCTGTGGAATGTCACTGTCAAAGGGGTGGTGTGCTGTGAAACTCACTGTTAAAGGGGAAGGCTGCTTTAAAGGTCAAAGTTAAAGATGTGGGCTGCTGTGGAGGTCCACTTTTAAGGGATGGGGCACTGTGGGAGGGGCGGGGGGCTGTGGAGGTCACTGTTATAGTGGATAGTGTTGATATCTTTTAACGACACACACAAACATCAAATGAAATAGATTAAATATACCCGAGCGAAGCCGCGTCCTTCAGCTAGTAAAAAATAAAATAAATTGCCTTTTCCTATATCCGCTCATTTATAAGAGATAAAAAAAAATAAAAATAAACTACACATATTAGGTATCACTGCGTCCACAACGACCGGCTCTATAAATATATCACATGATCCATCCTGTCCAATAAACACCATAAAAAAAAAGTGTCAAAAAAAGTCATTTTTGTCATCTTACATCCCAAAAAGTGCAACACCAAGCGATCAAAAAGGCATATGTACCACAAAATGGTACCAATAAAACCGTCACCTCATCCAGCAGAAAATGGGCCCCTACATAAGAAAATTGCTTAAAAAAAAAAAAAAACTATAGCTCATAGAACTTGGAGACATTGAAACATCATTTTTTAGTTTTAAATATGCAATTAGGCCTCATGCAACTGTATGAATTTTTCAGTCTGCAATAAACAGATCCGCAAAAAATACGGATGACGTCCATGTGCATTCCGTATTTTGCGGAACGGAACAGCTGGCCCCTAATAGAACAGTGCTATCCTTGTCCGTAATGCGGACAATAGGATATGTTCTATTTTTTTGTGGAACGGAGATACGGACATATGGAAACGGAAAGCACACGGAGTATCTTACGTTTTTTGCGGACCAATTGACATAAATGATTCCATATACCATCCGCAAAAAAAACGTAACGGACACGGAAAGAAAATATGTTCGTGTGCATGAGCCCTTATTGTGTTAAAGTGAAATTAATTTAAAAAAGTATACATATTAGGTATCGCCGCATCCGTAACAACCAGCTCTATAATAATATCACATGACCTAACCCGTCAGCTGAAAACCGTAGAAAAATAAAAACAGTGCCTAAAAAGCTATTTTTTGTCACCTTACGTCACAAAAATTACAACTCCAAGCGATCAAAAAAGGCGTATGCCCCCCAAAATAGTACCAATCTAACCATCACCTCATCCCGCAACAAATGAGATCCTACCTAAGGGCTCTTTCACACCTGCGTTCTTTTCTTCCGGCATAGAGTTCCGTCGTCGGGGCTCTATGCCGGAAGAATCTTGATCAGTTTTATCCTAATGCATTCTGAATGGAGTGAAATCCGTTCAGGATGCATCAGGATGTCTTCAGTTCCGGACTGGAACGTTTTTTGGCCGGAGAAAATACTGCAGCATGCTGCGCTTTTTGCTCCGGCCAAAAATCCTGAAGACTTGCCGCAAGGCCGGATCCGTAATTAATGCCCATTGAAAGGCATTGATCCGGATCCGGCCTTAAGCTAAACGTCATTTCGGCGCATTGCCGGATCCGACGTTTAGCTTTTTTAGAGTGGTTACCATGGCTGCCGGGACGCTAAAGTCCTGGCAGCCATGGTAAAGTGTAGTGGGGAGCGGGGGAGCAGCATACTTACCGTGATCGCATGGCACGTCATCCATGCGCCTGGGGCGCTCTGACGTCATTCTGGAGCGCCCCGGGAGCCGCATGGACTGTAAGTATACCGCTCCCCCGCTCCCTGCTCCTACTATGGCAACCAGAACTTTAATAGCGTCCTGGCTGCCATAGTAACACTGAAAGCATTTTGAAGACGGATCCGTCTTCAAATGCTTTCAGTACACTTGTGTTTTTCCGGATCCGGCGTGTAATTCCGGCAAGTGGAGTACACGCCGGATCCGGACAACGCAAGTGTGAAAGAGGCCAAGACGATTGCTCAAAAAATTAAAAAAGCTATGGCTCTCAGACTATGGAGACACTAAAACTATTTTGTTTGTTTCAAAAATGCTATTATTGTGTAAAACAAATAAGAAAAAGTATACCTATTAGGTATTGCCACGTCCGTAATAATCTGCTCTATAAAAATGTCACATAAACTAACCCCTCAGGTGAAAGCTGTAAGAAATAAATAAATAAAAACAGTTCCAAAACAACCAATTTTTGGTCACCTTGCCCCATAGTGTAATAATGAATGATCAAAAAACGAGACCCTGCACAAGAAAATCTGCAGAAAAATAAAAAGAATAAGGCGTACAGAAAATGGAGACACAAAAACATAATTTTTTTTCAAAAATGCTTTATTATGTAAAACTGAAACAAACAAAGAAAGTAGACATATTTGATATCATTGCGTTTATAACCACCTGCTCTATAAAAATAGCACATAATCTACCCTGTCAGGTGAATCTTGTAAAAAATAAAAATGGTGCCAAAACAGACATTTTTGGGTTACCTCGCCTCACAAAAAAGCGTAATATAGAGTATTTAAAAATCATATGTACCCCAAAATAGTACCCAAAAATCATTTGGAAGTTCCTACTGTAAGGGTGCATCAAGGGGGACTTCAAATGGGACATGGCATTTAAAACCAGTCCAGCAAAATCTGCCTTCCAAAAATCATATGGCGCTCCTTTTCTTCTGCGCCCTGCCATGTGCCCTTACATCAGTTTAGAATCAGGATAATAAATAACAGCAGAATCAGGATAATAAATATTGAGTTTTGTTTGGCTGTTAACCCTCGATGTGTTAAAGAAAAAAATGGAATAAAATGGAAAATCTGCCAAAAAAGTGAAATTTAGAAATTTCATCTCCATTTTATTTAATTCTTGTGGAACACCTAAAGGTTTAACAAATTTGGAAAATCATTTTTAAGTAACTTGAGAGGTGTTGTTTCTGAAATGGGGTCATTTATGAGGGGGGGGTCCAATATCTAAGCCCCACAAACTGATTTAAGACCTGAACAGGTCCTTAAAAAGTGGGTTTTGGAAATTTTCTTACATTTTTTTTAAAGAATTGCTTCTAAACTTCTAAGGCTACTTTCACACCTGCGTTCAGGTGTCCGCTCGTGAGCTCCGTTTGAAGGGGCTCACGAGCGTCCCTGAACGCAGCCGTCTGGCCCTAATGCATTCTCAGTGGAGGCGGATCCACTGAGAATGCATCCGCCTGCCAGCGCTCAGCCTCCGCTCCGCTTCGGGTGTCCGCCTGGCCGTGCGGAGGCGAGCGGATCCGTTCCGACTTATAATGGAAGTCAATGGGGACGGATCCGCTTGAAGATGACACCATATGGCTCAATCTTCAAGCGGATCCGTCCCCCGTTGACTTTCAATGTAAAGTCTGAACGGATCCGCTCAGGCTACTTTCACACTTAGAAATTTTTCTAAGTTCTAATGCAGACGGATCCGTTCTGAACGGAGCCACCGTCTGCATTAATATGAGCGGATCCGTTCAGAACGGATCCGCTCGAACGCTAGTGTGAAAGTAGCCTAAGCCTTCTAACGTCCTAAAAAAAGTTAAATGACATTTACAAAATGATGCCAACATAAAGTAGAGATATGGAGAATGTTAAGTAATAAATATTTTATGAGGTATCACTTTCTGTTTTAGAAGCAGAGAAATTGAAATTTAAAAAATTGCGTATTTTTCAAAATTTTTGGTAAATTTGGGATTTTTTTCATAAATAAAGGTGAAATATATTGACTCAAATTCATGACCATCTTGCAGTACAATGTGTCACGAAAAAACAGTCTCAGAATGGTATGGATAAGTAAAAGCGTTCCAGTTATTACCACATAAAGTGACACAGATTTGCAAAATTAGATGTGGTCACTGGGGTATCAATGACCCTTGGTCATGAAAGGGTTAATATACTTTATATATGCTGTAACGAGCCCCTTTCTCGCTCTGTTCCGCTCTACCGGCACTCCCCCGATTTCAGACCACAATGTCAAATTGTTCAGTCATTTGATAATCCGGGATTCGAACTACAGTTATGTGCCGTTCAAATCCAGTTATAATAGCTCAGCACAAACACCAGCCAGGCTGTATGTAAGTTCAAACAGGAGTCATTTTTATTGAGTACACACGACACACTTTTATACACAACAGTTTGAACACCCTGCCCAAACAACCACTTCCTATTGGTCACTTGTAAAGTCCCCTCTAGTCCTCTTGGCCATGCAAATAAGTAGGGATGAGCGAACTCGAACTGTATAGTTCGGGTTCGTACCGAATTTTGGGGTGTCCGTGACACGGACCCGAACCCGGACATTTTCGTAAAAGTCCGGGTTCGGGTTCGGTGTTCGTCGCTTTCTTCGCGCTTTTGTGACGCTTTCTTGGCGCTTTTTGAAAGGCTGCAAAGCAGCCAATCAACAAGCGTCATACTACTTGCCCCAAGAGGCCATCACAGCCATGCCTACTATTGGCATGGCTGTGATTGGCCAGAGCACCATGTGACCCAGCCTCTATTTAAGCTGGAGTCACATAGCGCCGCCCGTCACTCTGCTCTGATTAGCGTAGGGAGAGGTTGCGGCTGCGACAGTAGGGCGAGATTAGGCAGATTAACTCCTCCAAAGGACTTGATTAACTGATCGATCTGCAGCTGTGGATCATTGAGCTGCTGATCCTCAATTGCTCACTGTTTTTAGGCTGCACAGACCGTTTGTCAGTCTCATTTTTCTGGGGTGATCGGCGGCCATTTTGTGTCTTGTGGTGCGCCAGCACAAGCTGCGACCAAGTGCATTTAACCCTCAATGGTGTGGTTGTTTTTTGGCTAAAGCCTACATCAGGGTGAAGCTGTCACACCAAGTGCATTTAACCAGCAATAGTCTGTTCATTTTTTGGCCATATACAAAATCAGGGGCAAGCTGCGCCTGTCACCAAGTGCATTTAACCCTCAATGGTGTGGTTATTTTTTGGCTAAAGCCTACATCAGGGTGAAGCTGTCACACCAAGTGCATTTAACCAGCAATAGTCTGTTCATTTTTTGGCCATATACAAAATCAGGGGCAAGCTGCGCCTGTCACCAAGTGCATTTAACCCTCAATGGTGTGGTTGTTTTTTGGCTAAAGCCTACATCAGGGTGAAGCTGTCACACCAAGTGCATTTAACCAGCAATAGTCTGTTCATTTTTTGGCCATATACAAAATCAGGGGCAAGCTGCGCCTGTCACCAAGTGCATTTAACCCTCAATGGTGTGGTTGTTTTTTGGCTAAAGCCTACATCAGGGTGAAGCTGTCACACCAAGTGCATTTAACCAGCAATAGTCTGTTCATTTTTTGGCCATATCCCAGTCTAATTCTGTCACTAAATCCATACCGGTCACCCAGCGCCTAAATACTAGGCCTCAAATTTATATCCAGCTAAATCTGTCCCTAGTGCTGTAGCTGGGCGAGTTATTTAGTGTCCGTTCAAGCACATTTCTTGTTCTGGGTTGAAATACAATTCTCAATTTAGCAATTTCATAATTTAGTGGTTCCTGCTATATCAGAGCTCTTTGAAATCTATCCCAAAAAGGGTATATAATATTGAAGGTGCACATAGGGTCATTCAGAGTAACTTCACACACACCCGCTACTGTGTATTTCCAAGTCTAATTCTGTCACTAAATCCATACCGGTGACCCAGCGCCTAAATACTAGGCCTCAAATTTAATTCCCTCTAAATCTCTCGTTACCCACCGCTGTACTGTTGTTGCTGGGCAAGATATTTAGTGTCCGTCAAAGCACATTTTTTGTTCTGGGTTGAAGTACAATTCCCAATTTAGCAATTTCATAATTTAGTGGTTTCTGCTATATCAGAGCTATTTGAAATCTATCCCAAAAAGGGTATATAATATTGAAGGTGCACATAGGGTCATTCAGAATAACTTCACACACACCCGCTACTGTGTATTTCCAAGTCTAATTCTGTCACTAAACCCATACCTGTCACCCAGCGCCTAAATACTAGGCCTCAAATTTAAATCCCTCTAAATCTCTCGTTACCCACCGGTGTACTGTTGTTGCTGGGCAAGATATTTAGTGTCCGTCAAAGCACATTTTTTGTTCTGGGTTGAAGTACAATTCCCAATTTAGCAATTTCATAATTTAGTGGTTTCTGCTATATCAGAGCTATTTGAAATCTATCCCTAAAAGGGTATATAATATTGAAGGTGCACATAGGGTCATTCAGAATAACTTCACACACACCCGCTACTGTGTATTTCCAAGTCTAATTCTGTCACTAAACCCATACCTGTCACCCAGCGCCTAAATACTAGGCCTCAAATTTAAATCCCTCTAAATCTCTCGTTACCGTTGTCCTGTTGTAGCTGGGAAAGTTATTTAGTGCCCGTCAAAGCACATTTTTTGTTCTGGGTTGAAGTACAATTCCCAATTTAGCAATTTCATAATTTAGTGGTTCCTGCTATATCAGAGCTATTTGAAATCTATCCCAAAAAGGGTATATAATATTGAAGGTGCACATAGGGTCATTCAGAATAACTTCACACACACGCTTCTGTGCATTTCCAAGTCTAATTCTGTCACTAAATCCATACCGGTGACCCAGCGCCTAAATACTAGGCCTCAAATTTAATTCCCTCTAAATCTCTCGTTACCCACCGCTGTACTGTTGTTGCTGGGCAAGATATTTAGTGTCCGTCAAAGCACATTTTTTGTTCTGGGTTGAAGTACAATTCCCAATTTAGCAATTTCATAATTTAGTGGTTCCTGCTATATCAGAGCTATTTGAAATCTATCCCAAAAAGGGTATATAATATTGAAGGTGCACATAGGGTCATTCAGAATAACTTCACACACACCCGCTACTGTGTATTTCCAAGTCTAATTCTGTCACTAAATCCATACCGGTGACCCAGCGCCTAAATACTAGGCCTCAAATTTAATTCCCTCTAAATCTCTCGTTACCCACCGGTGTACTGTTGTTGCTGGGCAAGATATTTAGTGTCCGTCAAAGCACATTTTTTGTTCTGGGTTGAAGTACAATTCCCAATTTAGCAATTTCATAATTTAGTGGTTTCTGCTATATCAGAGCTATTTGAAATCTATCCCTAAAAGGGTATATAATATTGAAGGTGCACATAGGGTCATTCAGAATAACTTCACACACACGCTTCTGTGCATTTCCAAGTCTAATTCTGTCACTAAATCCATACCGGTGACCCAGCGCCTAAATACTAGGCCTCAAATTTAAATCCCTCTAAATCTCTCGTTACCCACCGGTGTACTGTTGTTGCTGGGCAAGATATTTAGTGTCCGTCAAAGCACATTTTTTGTTCTGGGTTGAAGTACAATTCCCAATTTAGCAATTTCATAATTTAGTGGTTTCTGCTATATCAGAGCTATTTGAAATCTATCCCTAAAAGGGTATATAATATTGAAGGTGCACATAGGGTCATTCAGAATAACTTCACACACACGCTTCTGTGCATTTCCAAGTCTAATTCTGTCACTAAATCCATACCGGTGACCCAGCGCCTAAATACTAGGCCTCAAATTTAAATCCCTCTAAATCTCTCGTTACCCACCACTGTACTGTTGTTGCTGGGCAAGATATTTAGTGTCCGTCAAAGCACATTTTTTGTTCTGGGTTGAAGTACAATTCCCAATTTAGCAATTTCATAATTTAGTGGTTTCTGCTATATCAGAGCTATTTGAAATCTATCCCTAAAAGGGTATATAATATTGAAGGTGCACATAGGGTCATTCAGAATAACTTCACACACACGCTTCTGTGCATTTCCAAGTCTAATTCTGTCACTAAATCCATACCGGTGACCCAGCGCCTAAATACTAGGCCTCAAATTTAAATCCCTCTAAATCTCTCGTTACCCACCACTGTACTGTTGTTGCTGGGCAAGATATTTAGTGTCCGTCAAAGCACATTTTTTGTTCTGGGTTGAAGTACAATTCCCAATTTAGCAATTTCATAATTTAGTGGTTTCTGCTATATCAGAGCTATTTGAAATCTATCCCTAAAAGGGTATATAATATTGAAGGTGCACATAGGGTCATTCAGAATAACTTCACACACACGCTTCTGTGCATTTCCAAGTCTAATTCTGTCACTAAATCCATACCGGTGACCCAGCGCCTAAATACTAGGCCTCAAATTTAAATCCCTCTAAATCTCTCGTTACCCACCGCTGTACTGTTGTTGCTGGGCAAGATATTTAGTGTCCGTCAAAGCACATTTTTTGTTCTGGGTTGAAGTACAATTCCCAATTTAGCAATTTCATAATTTAGTGGTTTCTGCTATATCAGAGCTATTTGAAATCTATCCCTAAAAGGGTATATAATATTGAAGGTGCACATAGGGTCATTCAGAATAACTTCACACACACGCTTCTGTGCATTTCCAAGTCTAATTCTGTCACTAAATCCATACCGGTGACCCAGCGCCTAAATACTAGGCCTCAAATTTAAATCCCTCTAAATCTCTCGTTACCCACCGCTGTACTGTTGTTGCTGGGCAAGATATTTAGTGTCCGTCAAAGCACATTTTTTGTTCTGGGTTGAAGTACAATTCCCAATTTAGCAATTTCATAATTTAGTGGTTTCTGCTATATCAGAGCTATTTGAAATCTATCCCTAAAAGGGTATATAATATTGAAGGTGCACATAGGGTCATTCAGAATAACTTCACACACACGCTTCTGTGCATTTCCAAGTCTAATTCTGTCACTAAATCCATACCGGTCACCCAGCGCCTAAATACTAGGCCTCAAATTTAAATCCCTCTAAATCTCTCGTTACCCACCGCTGTACTGTTGTTGCTGGGCAAGATATTTAGTGTCCGTCAAAGCACATTTTTTGTTCTGGGTTGAAGTACAATTCCCAATTTAGCAATTTCATAATTTAGTGGTTTCTGCTATATCAGAGCTATTTGAAATCTATCCCTAAAAGGGTATATAATATTGAAGGTGCACATAGGGTCATTCAGAATAACTTCACACACACGCTTCTGTGCATTTCCAAGTCTAATTCTGTCACTAAATCCATACCGGTCACCCAGCGCCTAAATACTAGGCCTCAAATTTATATCCCGCTGAATTTGAATACAATACATTGGGCCAAATAATATATTTGTTGTTGTGGTGAACCATAACAATGAGAAAAACATCTAGTAAGGGACGCGGACGTGGACATGGTCGTGGTGGTGTTAGTGGACCCTCTGGTGCTGGGAGAGGACGTGGCCGTTCTGCCACATCCACACGTCCTAGTGTACCAACTACCTCAGGTCCCAGTAGCCGCCAGAATTTACAGCGATATATGGTGGGGCCCAATGCCGTTCTAAGGATGGTAAGGCCTGAGCAGGTACAGGCATTAGTCAATTGGGTGGCCGACAGTGGATCCAGCACGTTCACATTATCTCCCACCCAGTCTTCTGCAGAAAGCGCACAGATGGCGCCTGAAAACCAACCCCATCAGTCTGTCACATCACCCCCATGCATACCAGGGAAACTGTCTCAGCCTCAAGTTATGCAGCAGTCTCTTATGCTGTTTGAAGACTCCGCTGGCAGGGTTTCCCAAGGGCATCCACCTAGCCCTTCCCCAGCGGTGAAAGACATAGAATGCACTGACGCACAACCACTTATGTTTCCTGATGATGAGGACATGGGAATACCACCTCAGCATGTCTCTGATGATGACGAAACACAGGTGCCAACTGCTGCGTCTTTCTGCAGTGTGCAGACTGAACAGGAGGTCAGGGATCAAGACTGGGTGGAAGACGATGCAGGGGACGATGAGGTCCTAGACCCCACATGGAATGAAGGTCGTGCCACTGACTTTCACAGTTCGGAGGAAGAGGCAGTGGTGAGACCGAGCCAACAGCGTAGCAAAAGAGGGAGCAGTGGGCAAAAGCAGAACACCCGCCGCCAAGAGACTCCGCCTGCTACTGACCGCCGCCATCTGGGACCGAGCACCCCAAAGGCAGCTTCAAGGAGTTCCCTGGCATGGCACTTCTTCAAACAATGTGCTGACGACAAGACCCGAGTGGTTTGCACGCTGTGCCATCAGAGCCTGAAGCGAGGCATTAACGTTCTGAACCTGAGCACAACCTGCATGACCAGGCACCTGCATGCAAAGCATGAACTGCAGTGGAGTAAACACCTTAAAACCAAGGAAGTCACTCAGGCTCCCCCTGCTACCTCTTCTGCTGCTGCCGCCTCGGCCTATTCTGCTGCTGCCGCCTCGGCCTCTTCCTCCGCCTCTGGAGGAACGTTGGCACCTGCCGCCCAGCAAACAGGGGATGTACCACCAACACCACCACCACCACCTCCGTCACCAAGCGTCTCAACCATGTCACACGCCAGCGTTCAGCTCTCCATCTCACAAACATTTGATAGAAAGCGTAAATTCCCACCTAGCCACCCTCGATCCCTGGCCCTGAATGCCAGCATTTCTAAACTACTGGCCTATGAAATGCTGTCATTTAGGCTGGTGGACACAGACAGCTTCAAACAGCTCATGTCGCTTGCTGTCCCACAGTATGTTGTTCCCAGCCGGCACTACTTCTCCAAGAGAGCCGTGCCTTCCCTGCACAACCAAGTATCCCATAAAATCAAGTGTGCACTGCGCAACGCCATCTGTAGCAAGGTCCACCTAACCACAGATACGTGGACCAGTAAGCACGGCCAGGGACGCTATATCTCCCTAACTGCACACTGGGTAAATGTAGTGGCAGCTGGGCCCCAGGCGGAGAGCTGTTTGGCGCACGTCCTGCCGCCGCCAAGGATCGCAGGGCAACATTCTTTGCCTCCTGTTGCCACCTCCTCCTTCTCGGCTTCCTCCTCCTCTTCTTCCACCTGCTCATCCAGTCAGCCACACACCTTCACCACCAACTTCAGCACAGCCCGGGGTAAACGTCAGCAGGCCATTCTGAAACTCATATGTTTGGGGGACAGGCCCCACACCGCACAGGAGTTGTGGCGGGGTATTGAACAACAGACCGACGAGTGGTTGCTGCCGGTGAGCCTCAAGCCCGGCCTGGTGGTGTGTGATAATGGGCGAAATCTCGTTGCAGCTCTGGGACTAGCCAATTTGACGCACATCCCTTGCTTGGCGCATGTGCTGAATTTGGTGGTGCAGAAGTTCATTCACAACTACCCCGACATGTCAGAGCTGCTGCATAAAGTGCGGGCCGTCTGTTCGCGCTTCCGGCGTTCACATCCTGCCGCTGCTCGCCTGTCTGCGCTACAGCGTAACTTCGGCCTTCCCGCTCACCGCCTCATATGCGACGTGCCCACCAGGTGGAACTCCACCTTGCACATGCTGGACAGACTGTGCGAGCAGCAGCAGGCCATAGTGGAGTTTCAGCTGCAGCACGCACGGGTCAGTCGCACTACAGAACAGCACCACTTCACCACCAATGACTGGGCCTCCATGCGAGACCTGTGTGCCCTGTTGCGCTGTTTCGAGTACTCCACCAACATGGCCAGTGGCGATGACACCGTTATCAGCGTTACAATACCACTTCTATGTCTCCTTGAGAAAACACTTAGGGCGATGATGGAACAGGAGGTGGCCCAGGAGGAGGAGGAGGAGGATGAGGAAGAGGGGTCATTTTTAGCACTTTCAGGCCAGTCTCTTCGAAGTGACTCAGAGGGAGGTTTTTTGCAACAGCAGAGGCCAGGTACAAATGTGGCCAGCCAGGGCCCACTACTGGAGGACGAGGAGGACGAGGATGAGGAGGAGGTGGAGGAGGATGAGGATGAAGCATGGTCACAGCGGGGTGGCACCCAACGCAGCTCGGGTCCATCACTGGTGCGTGGCTGGGGGGAAAGGCAGGACGATGACGATACGCCTCCCACAGAGGACAGCTTGTCCTTACCCCTGGGCAGCCTGGCACACATGAGCGACTACATGCTGCAGTGCCTGCGCAACGACAGCAGAGTTGCCCACATTTTAACCTGTGCGGACTACTGGGTTGCCACCCTGCTGGATCCACGCTACAAAGACAATGTGCCCACCTTACTTCCTGCACTGGAGCGTGATAGGAAGATGCGCGAGTACAAGCGCACGTTGGTAGACGCGCTACTGAGAGCATTCCCAAATGTCACAGGGGAACAAGTGGAAGCCCAAGGCCAAGGCAGAGGAGGAGCAAGAGGTCGCCAAGGCAGCTGTGTCACGGCCAGCTCCTCTGAGGGCAGGGTTAGCATGGCAGAGATGTGGAAAACTTTTGTCAACACGCCACAGCTAACTGCACCACCACCTGATACGCAACGTGTTAGCAGGAGGCAACATTTCACTAACATGGTGGAACAGTACGTGTGCACACCCCTCCACGTACTGACTGATGGTTCGGCCCCATTCAACTTCTGGGTCTCTAAATTGTCCACGTGGCCAGAGCTAGCCTTTTATGCCTTGGAGGTGCTGGCCTGCCCGGCAGCCAGCGTTTTGTCTGAACGTGTATTCAGCACGGCAGGGGGCGTCATTACAGACAAACGCAGCCGCCTGTCTACAGCCAATGTGGACAAGCTGACGTTCATAAAAATGAACCAGGCATGGATCCCACAGGACCTGTCCGTCCCTTGTCCAGATTAGACATTAACTACCTCCCCATAACCATATATTATTGGCCTCCAGGGCACTTCCTCATTCAATCCTATTTTTATTTTCATTTTACCATTATATTGCGATGCTACCCAGAGTTGAATGAACCTCTCCTCTGCCTGTGTGCTAGGCCTAAATATATGCCAATGGACTGTTGCAGTGGTGGCTGACATGAAGCCTGATTCTCTGCTATGACATGCAGACTAATTCTCTGCTGACATGAAGCCAGATTGTCTGTTACGGGACCTCTCTCCTCTGCCTGGGTGCTGGGCCTAAATTTATGACCATGGACTGTTGCAGTGGTGGCTGACGTGAAGCCTGATTCTCTGCTATGACATGCAGACTGATTCTCTGCTGACATGAAGCCAGATCGTCTGTTACGGGACCTCTCTGCTCTGCCTGTGTGCTAGGCCTAAATATATGCCAATGGACTGTTGCAGTGGTGGGTGACGTGAAGCCTCATTCTCTGCTATGACATGCAGACTGATTCTCTGCTGACATGAAGCCAGATTGTCTGTTACGGGACCTCTCTGCTCTGCCTGTGTGCTAGGCCTAAATATATGCCAATGGACTGTTGCAGTGGTGGGTGACGTGAAGCCTCATTCTCTGCTATGACATGCAGACTGATTCTCTGCTGACATGAAGCCAGATCCTCTGTTACGGGAGCTCTCTCCTCTGCCTGGGTGCTGGGCCTAAATATATGCCAATGGACTGTTGCAGTGGTGGCTGACGTGAAGCCTGATTCTCTGCTATGATATGAAGACTGATTCTCTGCTGACATGAAGCCAGATTGTCTGTTACGGGACCTTTCTCCTCTGCCTGGGTTCTGGGCCTAAATTTATGAAAATTGACTCTTACAGTGGTGGGTGACGTGAAGCCTGATTCTAGGCTATGATATGAAGACTGATTCTCTGCTGACATGAAGCCAGATTGTCTGTTACGGGACCTTTCTCCTCTGCCTGGGTTCTGGGCCTAAATTTATGAAAATTGACTCTTACAGTGGTGGGTGACGTGAAGCCTGATTCTCTGCTATGATATGAAGACTGATTCTCTGCTGACATGAAGCCAGATTCTCTGTTACGGGACCTCTCTCCTCTGCCTGGGTGCTGGGCCTAAATTTATGACAATGGACTGTTGCAGTGGTGGCTGACGTGAAGCCTGATTCTCTGCTATGACATGCAGACTGATTCTCTGCTGTCATGAAGCCAGATTGTCTGTTACGGGACCTCTCTGCTCTGCCTGTGTGCTAGGCCTAAATATATGCCAATGGACTGTTGCAGTGGTGGCTGACGTGAAGCCTCATTCTCTGCTATGACATGCAGACTAATTCTCTGCTGACATGAAGCCAGATTGTCTGTTACGGGACCTCTCTCCTCTGCCTGGGTGCTGGGCCTAAATTTATGACAATGGACTGTTGCAGTGGTGGCTGACGTGAAGCCTGATTCTCTGCTATGACATGCAGACTAATTCTCTGCTGACATGAAGCCAGATTGTCTGTTACGGGACCTCTCTCCTCTGCCTGGGTGCTGGGCCTAAATATATGCCAATGGACTGTTGCAGTGGTGGCTGACGTGAAGCCTCATTCTCTGCTATGACATGCAGACTAATTCTCTGCTGTCATGAAGCCAGATTGTCTGTTACGGGACCTCTCTGCTCTGCCTGTGTGCTAGGCCTAAATATATGCCAATGGACTGTTGCAGTGGTGGGTGACGTGAAGCCTCATTCTCTGCTATGACATGCAGACTGATTCTCTGCTGACATGAAGCCAGATTGTCTGTTACGGGACCTCTCTGCTCTGCCTGTGTGCTAGGCCTAAATATATGCCAATGGACTGTTGCAGTGGTGGGTGACGTGAAGCCTCATTCTCTGCTATGACATGCAGACTGATTCTCTGCTGACATGAAGCCAGATTCTCTGTTACGGGACCTCTCTCCTCTGCCTGTGTGTGTGCTGGGCCTAAATATATGCCAATGGACTGTTGCAGTGGTGGCTGACGTGAAGCCTCATTCTCTGCTATGACATGCAGACTAATTCTCTGCTGACATGAAGACAGATTCTCTGTTACGGGACCTCCCTCCTCTGCCTGGGTGCTGGGCCTAAATATATGCCAATGGACTGTTGCAGTGGTGGCTGACGTGAAGCCTCATTCTCTGCTATGACATGCAGACTGATTCTCTGCTGACATGAAGCCAGATTCTCTGTTACGGGACCTCTCTCCTCTGCCTGTGTGTGTGCTGGGCCTAAATATATGCCAATGGACTGTTGCAGTGGTGGCTGACGTGAAGCCTCATTCTCTGCTATGACATGCAGACTGATTCTCTGCTGACATGAAGCCAGATTCTCTGTTACGGGACCTCTCTCCTCTGCCTGTGTGTGTGCTGGGCCTAAATATATGCCAATGGACTGTTGCAGTGGTGGCTGACGTGAAGCCTGATTCTCTGCTATGACATGCAGACTGATTCTCTGCTGACATGAAGCCAGATTCTCTGTTACGGGACCTCCCTCCTCTGCCTGGGTGCTGGGCCTAAATATATGCCAATGGACTGTTGCAGTGGTGGCTGACGTGAAGCCTCATTCTCTGCTATGACATGCAGACTAATTCTCTGCTGACATGAAGACAGATTCTCTGTTACGGGACCTCTCTCCTCTGCCTGGGTGCCGGGGCCTAAATATCTGAGAATGGACTGTTCCAGTGGTGGGTGACGGGAAGCCAGATTCTCTGCTATGGAACCTCTCTCCAATTGATTTTGGTTAATTTTTATTTATTTAATTTTTATTTTAATTCATTTCCCTATCCACATTTGTTTGCAGGGGATTTACCTACATGTTGCTGCCTTTTGCAGCCCTCTAGCTCTTTCCTGGGCTGTTTTACAGCCTTTTTAGTGCCGAAAAGTTCGGGTCCCCATTGACTTCAATGGGGTTCGGGTTCGGGACGAAGTTCGGATCGGGTTCGGATCCCGAACCCGAACATTTCCGGGATGTTCGGCCGAACTTCTCGAACCCGAACATCCAGGTGTTCGCTCAACTCTACAAATAAGGACTTGAAACAGGGTCAGCAGGGATTGGTCCGTTAGCTTGACTGGGCGGGCGGATATGTGTGGCCATGCAGAGAAGTCCCAGGAGATAATTAAATTACATAAGCAAACAAACAGAACAATGTCTTCTATCCAGAGCACGGAGCCGTTTGGAGGGGATTATCCTAAAGACAAACTGTGAACAATGAAACAACCACAGAGTGATTTGAACCTAAGACAGGGCCAAAGACCCACCCCTGTGTAATATAATCAAGGAACATAGTTCAGTGTTCCAAGGACCATGACATATTCTATATTATCTATCACGTTTTTTAACCCCTTAACGCAAAACACTGTGCATGTATGGCTAGGGATGCATTGCCAGAATGCATTCCGCCGTGCATGCACGGCGGGCTGATCAGGCAGGTGCAGAAGCTGCACCCGCCCGATCACTGCAGGGCTCCAGCAGTCCCTGGTAGCCGGGCCCCTGCTGTATCCGCCGACATCGCTGTTTACAGCGATGCCGTCGGATTAACCCCTTCTATGCCGTGGTCAGCGCTGACTGCGACATAGAAGTGGTTTGCGGCGAGTGAAGGAGCACATCGGCAACCTGTCAATGTATTACTCTGCGTAATACACCAACAGGTAATGCACTACAATACAGATGTATTGTAATGCATTGCAGAGGGGATCAGAACCCCAAAAGTTGAAGTCCCAGAGTAAGACAGAAATAAAGTTTTAAAAAAAAGTCAAAAAATGTGTTTTCAATAAAAAAAGAAAGTTTTAAGTAAAAAAAAAAACGCCCCTTTCCCCTGATTTTAATAATAGAAAATAGAAAAAAAAAGAAAAAACACACATATTAGGTACCCCTGCATCCGTAACGACTGCCTCTATAAATATATCACATGATCCACTCCATCTGATAGACACCATTAAAAAAATTGGTCAAAAAAGCTATTTTTGTCACCTTCTACACTAGGGGTGCATCAGGGGGGCTTCAAATGGGACAGGGTGTCAAATAACCAGTCCATCAAAATCTGTCTTCCAAAAACCACATACAGCAGTTTACCACCACATATGGGGTGTTTCTGTAAACTACAGAATCAGGGCAATAAATTGAGTTTAGTTTGGCTGTTAATCCTTGCTTTGTTAACGGAAAAAAAGGATTAAAATGGAAATGCTGCCCAAAAATGTGAAATTCTGAAATTTCATATCCATTTTCAAGTAATTCTTGTGGAGCACCTAAAAGATTAACAAAGTTTGTAAAATCAGTTTTGAATACCTTGAGGGGCGTAGTTTCTAAAATGGTCTAATTTTTTTTGAGTTTCTACTCTAGGGGTGCATCAGGGGGGCTTCAAATAGGAGAGGGTGACAAAAAAACAGTCCATCAAAATCTGCCTTCCAAAAACCATATGGCGTTTCTTTTAATTCTGTGCCCTGCTGTGTGGCCATACAGCAGTTTATGACCACATATGGGGTGTTTCTGTAAACTACAGAATCAGGGCAATAAATATTGAGTTTAGTTTAGCTGTTAATCCTTGCTTTGTTAGCGGAAAAAAAGGATTAAAATTGAAAATCTGCCCAAAAATTTGAAATTCTGAAATTTTATATCCATTTTCAATTAATTCTTGTGGAACACCTAAAAGGTTAACAAAGTTTGTCAAATCAGTTTTGAATACCTTGAGGGGTGTAGTTTCTAAAATGGGGTCACTTTTTTGGAGTTTCTACTCTAGGGGTGCATCAGGGTGGCTTCAAATGGGACATGGTGTAAAAAAAAAGGTCCATCAAAATCTGCCTTCCAAAAAACATATGGCGTTCCTTTCTACTACGCCCTGCCGTGTGGCCATACAGCAGTTTACGACCACATATTGGGTGTTTCTGTAAACTACAGAATCAGGGCAATAAATATTGAGTTTTGTTTGGCTGTTAACCTTTGCTTTGTTAGCGGAAAAAAAATATTAAAATGAAAAATCTGCCCAAAAAAATGAAATTCAACACTGAGATGCATTGACAATTTGGAAAAGAGTTTGCTGCTCACTGAGCAAGCATACTATGGGGTAGATGTGGAGGAGGGTGGTAGCGAGGAGGCTGTGGAAAGTGAGGTAGCTAGCTGGATAACAGAAAGCGGGGTAGAGGGAAGAGTGCTAGGGAGGCTAGCCCTGATCTGACACACCCCAACAAGTTTGCATGGTTAGCAGATGAGGGGGATGTCAGTCCGGGGACGGCACTGCTGCAGCCGGACACTTCCTCTGCCAGTCAGGAGAATGTTGTCTCCAGTAATCAGGGGACCAGGAGAGCAGGGCAGGCCAGACAGGTGCTGGTAGTGGGAGACTCAATTATTAGGAGTACAGATAGGGCGATCACCAGGATTATCGAACGGTGTGTTGTCTTCCTGGCGCTCAAGTTTGACACATCGCGGATCGGGTTGACAGATTACTGGGAGGGGCTGGAGAAGATCCACCGGTCATGGTCCATATAGGAACCAATGACAAAGTTAGAGGTAGGTGGACGTCCTTAAAAACCCTTTTTATTTTTGAATTCTGAACAATCATGGACTTTTAAAATCCATTTAATAAAAAAAATAAGAATTGCAGCTTCAATGCCCTCATCCTCTTCAGCGAGGCTGAATGTATTGAAATCAATTAAGCCTCATTCACACGTCAGTGTTTGGTCAGTGATTTCCATCAGTGATTTTGAGCCAAAACCAGGTGCGGCTCTAAACACAGAACAGGAGCAGATCTTCACCTTATACCTTATGTCTGTGGAGGCTCCAATCCTGGTTTTGGCTCACAATCACTGATGGGAAAACACTGACGTGTGAATGAGGCTTTACGACATCCTCACTGGCCGCAGAGGATACTGGCAAGAAGTGCGAGCTTGATCACGGCATCTAAAGGCTTTAATTACTGCCATCAGCTTTATTGACGGTCGCGGTAATTAGCCACGGGTCTCTGCTGTTTGAAACAGGGAAGTCCCACAGGACATGAAGCCCACTGCACATGCAAGCAGGCGCCATGTTTGCCTATCGCTTCAGCGCCGTACATGTACGACGCTGGTAGCGAAAGGGTTAAAAAGTACAACTTGCCCTGCAAAAAAAACAAGCCCCAGTACAGCCATGTGAAAGGGCATTTCTTCTCTCTTGTGAGGCTACCCACCTGTGTCCGGCAATGACAATGCCTCTTCATCTAGACAATGGGAGGAGGAGGAACCCCTTTCGGAGGGAGAAATTCCTGAAGGCAATAAAAAATTTGACTTTGCGGCAGACGAGATGCCTGACCTTCTAAAAGCTGTAAGAGCCACCATAGGGGTGGAGGAAGTTCAAAAACTGCTTTCCATTCAGGAGGAGATGTTTGGCGGAATAAGATCTAAGAGAGCCAGTGTTTCCCATTAACGAAAATATTCGTGATATGATCTTAGAGGAATAGTCGGACCCTGAGAAGAGGCTAGGGGTGTCCGGAGAGTTCAAGAACCATATGTTATTTGATCCGGCAGAGTCAAAATTATTTGATGAGATCCCCAAAATAGACGTCCAGGTTGCCAAGGTGAACAAGAAAACGTCTCTACCCTTTGAGGATGCGTCTTAACTGAGGGACCCCATGGAAAGGAAAGCGGACAGTTTACTACGTAAATCCTGGGAGGCGGCTAAGTTTAATCTCAAGTCCAACATTGCTGCAACCTCGGTTGCTAGGTCGATGTATCTTTGGCTGAAGAACAAGTCTCCTAGGGAAGAAATATTAAATTCCATTCCTCTTCTTAGATCTGCAACGGCCTTCTTGGCGGATGCTTCAGCTAAGTCTATTAGTTTTTCAGCCAAGGATGCAGGACTTTCCAATTTGGCACGCCGTGCGTTTTGGATGAAATCATGGTCAGGGGACAAAACTTCAAAAATGTTGTTATGTTCCATCCCCTTTTCAGGTGAATATGTCTTCTGCCCTGTCTTAGACGAGATCCTGGAAAAGGCATCAGATAAGAAAATGGGCTCTCCGGAAGAAAGACCCTACAGGAGGAAAATTCCCTTTTGTTCCTTTCAGAGCCAGGAGAGATTCTATAGAGGGAAAGGGAAGTCAGGATGCTGGAGCTACCCAAAAGGGGGTAAGGGGAAAGGGTTTCACCTCAACGCCAGAGTAGGGGGGAGACTGAAGAATTTTCATCCTGGGAGAGGATAACATTAAACCCCTGGGCCCGGGAGGTAGTCAGAGTGGGCTACAAAATAGAGTTTTCTTCAATCCCTCCAAAAAAGATTCCCGGTGACAGATCTGGGGTCAGGAAAGTCTCACAGCAGCATTTGGCAGGGGGTTAAGGATCTTATAAATCGAGGAGTTGTTGTTCAGGTCCCAGTTCCAGACCTGGGCCAGGGATTTTATTCCAGACTCTTTCTGGTAAAAAAAGAAGGAAGGTTCCTTCCGTATGATTATAAATCTAAAATTCCTCAGCAAGTACATAATTTACAGGAAGTTTAGGATGGAACCCCTGGGATCCTTAATTTCCCTGATAAAAAGGAATGCTTTAATGTGCACGGTGGACTTAAAAGAGGCGTACTATCACATCCCTATCCACCACAATTCACAAAAATTCTTAAGATTCGTCATTAGTGATGAGCAGCAGGGGCAATATTTGAATTCGAGATATTTGCGAATTCGAGAATTCGAGATTATATTCTTGATTGAATAAATTGGCAATGTATTATTTGCGTAATGCGTGCAAAATACCGGTGTGGGTCACTTACTGTATGCTACATTTTTCAAGCTGGTATAAATTTCCTGAGACTGGAAAAAATGGTTGACACAGAAGAACATTAGAATAGCTTTATATGCAGATACAGTACTCAAATATATTTATCCTTGCAAATTTTCGGCAGTTAATGATGCGCATATTTTTTTGCAATACGTGCAACTTGTGCAGTAAGGTGCAGGCAACTTTTCTATTGGTTGCTAGGGATGTTGCTTAGCTGTGACAAGCCTTCTCATTGGCGCATGAGCTAGAAGAAGGTAGGGATGATCACCTGATGTGTAATGTGTTAAAAAAATAAAAAATATGAATATTCGGCATTACGAATATATAGCACTATATTTTAAATATTCACAAATTCTCAAAGTGCCAGTATTCGCGATAAAAATTTGCTTTTCGAATATTCGCTCTCAACACTATGCACCATAAAAGATCAGCACGGCTACATTCACCATTTTTAATTCACAGCACTTCCGTTTGGAATTTCCTCTGCTCCCAGAGTATTCACCAAGCTGGTGGTCGAGGTGGTAGCGTATTTGAGACTAAAAGAGCTAGTTTTTATTCCATATCTAAATGATTTCTTACTAGTGGGAGATACCGTAGAACGGTTGTTAACAGACTTAAACACCTTTTTATCCATACTGGAGGAACTGGGCTGGATTATTAATACACAAAAATCCTTTCTAGAACCAACAACCAGCGTACGGTTCCTGGGAGTAATCCTGTATTCTCCAGATCAGACCACTTTTCAACCCCCAGACAAAATTCAGTCGTTAAAGGAGAGGGTCAAAACCTTCCAGAGAAGGAGGACCTGTTCTATAAGAGAAGCTATGAGTTTGGGGTCGTTGACAGCATACATTTCCGTGCCATACAGTCCTGGATTCTGGACATGTAGGACAAGCAACAGAAGTCTCTAAATCGGAAGGTTCCCATTCCAGGGTCTGTGAAGGCCTCCCTGTGCTGGTGGAAATCAGACAGTATCCTCTCTCGGGGTAGCCTGGAGAAGATCACAGTACAGTGATACCTCGGTTCACGAACTTAATTCGTGAACTGACTCTGGTCGCGAACCGAGGCACATTTTCCCATAGGGTTCAATGTAAATCCGGTTAATCCGTGCTGACCTTTTTTTGGGGTTTTTTGAAGCACAAAAATATGAAACAAATTACAATACACATTGTCACTTGCATTTCCACTTTGCACATTGTCACTTGCATTTCCACTTTGCACATTGTCACTTGCATTTCCACCTTGCACATTGTCACCTGCATTGCTGTTCTTGTCACCTTCGTTGCTGCTCTGCACTTTCTTCTTTCCACTATGCTTCTTGGGAGCCATATTGGGTGTCCAGTGAACTGTACAATACAGTAAGTACAGTACTGTAGTACAGTACAGTACTGTATGTGCTAAAAAGCACACCAAAAATCAAAAAATCACTTAAAATGTTTGCAGAGTACTCACAGTACTTCTTTCTGTGTCTCTTCTTCTCTCCACGGTCTTCCTACAGGAAGTCACGACCATGTGACAGCCTGGAAATAGCATTAAAATGGCTGCGGCTCCTGTTCGTGAACCGAGGCGGAGTTCGTGAACCGGAGCATATTTTTATGAACTTTTCTGTTCGTGAACCGAGTTGTTCGTGAACAGAAGCGTTCGTGAACCGAGGTATCACTGTATATTCAAATCAAGACGGACGCAAGTCTGTCGGGCTGGGGAGCAAAAATTGGGGACTTTTATTACCAAGGTTCCTGGGCCCTATCGGTGAGCAGCCAGTCCTCAAACTTCAGGGAACTGAGTGTGGTGTGGGAATCCTTAAACATGGCGAGAGAGATTCTCAAGGACCATCACCTGAGGATACTGTCGGACAACACAACAGTGGGTTACCTTTCACATCAAGAAGGAACAAAATCAAGGAAACTTCTGGGCCTATCAAACAAAATTTTCTACTGGGCAGAGAGAAACTTGAAATCTGTCTCGGCGACTTAACTCAAAGGATCTCTCAATCAGGAAGCGAACTATCTAAGTCGACACATAATAGACCAAACAGAAGGGTCTCCAGACATAGACTTGTTTGTGTCAAAAGACAACAGGAAGGTGAAGAGATTCTTTTCCTTGGATCCCAGGGGCAATCCTTGGGCGATAGACGCATTTGCCACAACATGGGACTGTGTTATGTGTTTCCACCAATACCGATGATTCCAAGGGTAATTCAGAAAATTCAACAGGAGAGCTCAACAGTAATCCTTGTAACCCCCTTTTGGCTGAAAAGGAGTTGGTTCTCCTCCCTTTAAAGACTTTTAATCACCAGTTCTTGGACCCTTCCGCCCAGGAAGGACCTTCTACATCAAGGTCCCATTCTGCATCCCCGACACAAATTCTTAAGATTGACAGCGTGGATCCTGCTGTCGAAATACTGAGGCGACAAGATCTTTCAGATAAGGTTATAACCATCATCAGGTCCAGTAGGAAGAAAGTGACATCTGCCATCTACCTAAAAATTTAGAAGAGGTTCTGTTCCTGGGCAAGGGAACCATCTCCAAACCTTGATAAGCCAAAAATACAAAGAATCTTAGATTTCCTTCAACAAGGTCTAGAACTAGGCCTCAGACCTTCTACACTAAAAGTTCAATTAACAGCACTCAGCTGTTTCTTCGATTCAGACTTGGCAAATCATAGATTGATCAGGAGATTCATGAGAGCAGCATCTAGACTGAGACCCACATTGAAATCACGAGTCCCTTTCTAAATGGTCTAACAATGAATCAGTTTGAACCTCTGGAAGACTGTCAGCTTAAATTCCTTTCTTTCAAGACAGCATTTCTAATTGCGATCACATCCCCAAGAAGGCTGGGTGAAATCCAGGCTATTTCGATTAGAGAACCTTATCTTAGAATCTTGGAGGACAGAATAGTGCTTAGACTGGATCCGGGGTTCCTTCACAAGGTGGTGTCAGCTTTTCACAGGGATCAAGAGATTATCCTCCCGTCCTTCTGTAATAATCCAAAAAATAGCGGGGAATGTACTTTTCACACTCTAGCTGTTAGACGTACGGTTCTAAAATACCTAGAGGTTACTAGAAGTTTCAGGAAGTCAGATAGTCTCCTCATTCAGTTCTCGGGGAAGAACAAAGGGGAGAGAGTGTCTAGATCAGGGATCAGCTGCCTTCGGCACTCCAGCTGATGTGAAACTACTACTCCGAGCATACACACTTACTTGGCTGTTCTTGTAACTCTCATAGAAGTGAAAGGAGGTTTCTGAACATCTGGAGTGCCGGAGGTTGCTGATCCCTGGTCTAGATCATCCATTGCCAGGTAGATTAAGAGCGCAATTTCCTACTATTATTCTGCCCAGGGGTTTTCTTGCCCAGTGAGCTTAAAAGCTCACTCAACTAGAGCTATGTCTTCTTCTCAAGCATAGACATATGGAAGACATACCCCTGAAGACGCCTGGTTGGCGAAACATGTCGGGGGGCAGCTAGTGAACTTTGCGTTTTAGCCAGTGGTAGCCTAGCCTCAACTCATTTATGAGAGAGATATCAGGATAGGCGATTAATCCAAGAAGGTGGCACAGTAGTGAGACGCTGTGGGAATAACAGCGTGCAGTATATAAGCAGAGAGACGTCTGCATAATAAAGTACAGTTGAAATAAGCTATTGTAGATGCACAGAGCCACCTGATGGACGAATTCGACAATCATTGATCATATTGTGAGCACATTAATAGGCAGGCAGGCTACGCTGACAATTTTAATTATAGGAAAATATAGAGTTCTAAGCAAATATTTTAAGGAGAAGCAATAAAAGTTATTTTTTAGAATTAGTAACACGTGTAAACCAAGGGACACTGATGGTCCAAGTGGCCAATTGTAAATAATATTTGAACCAAGTCCCAACACGTGTTAGGGAGATTTGTGTAAAATAATATATGGAAGACATACACTCACCTAAAGAATTATTAGGAACACCTGTTCTGTTTCTCATTAATGCAATTATCTAGTCAACCAATCACATGGCAGTTGCTTCAATGCATGTAGGGTTGTGGTCCTGGTCAAGACAATCTCCTGAACTCCAAACTGAATGTCAGAATGGGAAAGGAAGGTGATTTAAGCAATTTTGAGCGTGGCATGGTTGTTGGTACCAGACGGGCCGGTCTGAGTATTTCACAATCTGCTCAGTTACTGGGATTTTCACGCACAACCATTTCTAGGGTTTACAAAGAATGGTGTGAAAAGGAAAAAACATCCAGTATGCAGCAGTCCTATGGGCGAAAATGCCTTGTTGATGCTAGAGGTCAGAGGAGAATGGATCGACTGATTCAAGCTGATAGAAGAGCAACGTTGAGTAAAATAACCACTCGTTACAACCGAGGTATGCAGCAAAGCATTTGTGAAGCCACAACACGCACAACCTTGAGACGGATAGGCTACAACAGCAAAAGACCCCACCGGGTACCACTCATCTCCACTACAAATAGGAAAAAGAGGCTACAATTTGCATGAGCTCACCAAAATTGGACTGTTGAAGACTGAAAAAATGTTGCCTGGTCTGATGAGTCTCGATTTCTGTTGAGACATTCAAATGGTAGAGTCCGAATTTGGCGTAAACAGAATGAGAACATGTATCCATCATGCCTTGTTACTACTGTGCAGGCTGGTGGTGGTGGTGTAATGGTGTGGGGGATGTTTTCTGGGCACACTTTAGGCCCTTTAGTGCCAATTGGCCATCGTTTAAATGCCACGGGCTACCTGAGCATTGTTTCTGACCATGTCCATCCCTTCATGACCACCATGTACCCATCCTCTGATGGCTACTTCCAGCAGGATAATGCACCATGTCACAAAGCTCGAATCATTTCAAATTGGTTTCTTGAACATGACAATGAGTTCACTGTACTAAAATGGCCCCCACAGTCACCAGATCTCAACCCAATAGAGCATCTTTGGCATGTGGTGGAACGGGAGCTTCATGCCCTGGATGTGCATCCCTCAAATCTCCATCAACTGCAAGATGCTATCCTATCAATATGGGCCAACATTTCTAAAGAATGCTATCAGCACCTTGTTGAATCAATGCCAGGTAGAATTAAGGCAGTTCTGAAGGCAAAAGGGGGTCCATATTAGTATGGTGTTCCTAATAATTCTTTAGGTGAGTGTATGTAGGGCGGCAACTTGGTTTAGTATGCATACTTTCATTAAGCACTACCGTTTAGATTTCTCCAATGCTTCCGAGTTGTCTTTGAACTTATTTAACATATGACCCTCAGCTGCCCTCCCAACTTGGATATTAAGATCCCTTGAGGAGGTGTACAGATAGCATTTGGCGGCTAACATCTCATAAGACCCAATCTTGGCTTATGTTTCAAGATCTCAATACCCGTCCTGCAAATGGTCCTTATGAACCCGTCCTTGAAAACCTTAAAGGAATACTTCTCCAGCAATACTGGATTAAAATAAAACTACCCCGCGACCCTCTACATACTGTAAGTATCCATCTTGTCATGCTCTGGAGGACAATTGTTTGGTTGAAGACTAGAGTTACACAAGATTTCATCTACTCATACCTCAAGGCTAACTCTATTATCTAAAACATATCATCCTTCTTCTAGAATACTCTGTACCATTGGCGGATTAAGTGCATGCATCATAATCTCTGGACTCTCTACCCAACTTGGGTCTCCCTCTTTCTGCGTGCTGCCCAATAGTTTGTTTTCTGTTTGAAGAGGTTGCAGCGATCCGTGAGCGCCACAGCCTCTTCCTAGGCCAGTGACGTTATGTTCACGTGGCCTAGGCGCAAGTGAATGAGGCTGACCTGCAATACCAAGCATCCTGAGAATAGGCCATCAATATGTAAATCCTGGATAAAATTATGTTATCTGTGGTGCTACATAGGACTGCAGGTAATATCTACTATATTATCTGCACTCAGAGAGATCACTATGCTATCTGTGGTGTTACATAGGACTGGCAGGCGCAGCACTATGAAGTGCCTTTTGCGCTGTGGCATTAGAAGAATTTTGATATCTCTGACTTTTAGTCTAACCAGACTGTCTGTTATTCTGTAATTCCTCTAGCACCGTTCTATGGAAACAGTAGGTTTAAAGAGCACACCAAATGGTTGAAATAACTTTTTTATTAACTTTAACTTTTTTTCATATATAACACTGCTGCCTCCGCAGCAGATAGTCCTTGTACATGTGTTGAAAAGATATCATAAAATGGCGGTATGCATAAGATGGTGGTTCAACTGTTCAATCTTGTCATTCAACATAAAATGGTGGATATATTTATCTCTTGATTATCTGTACTCTAACTTTAAGTTATTTAAGCACTTTATGATCTCTCTGAGAGGTATTTCTGAGGTCTAACTAATAGTTTGCTTGCTGAATTTGGTCGCAATTTGCAATATGCAGTTAGCAGTAACTATTTGCAGATTGGTTGAGTATGATCTGGTATGGTTGTATGCAATTTGGATTGCAATATGGAATTTTAATTTGGATTGTGAACTTTGTAGTTTGCAATTGTTGTAACTGTAAGTAAACACACATATAACTGGTTCAGTATACACTTCTAATCACTACATTAACAGTAGGAACATTATATAACTGTTTTAAATACGTATTTTGACCTTTCTGCTTCCATAAAAAAGCTCTTAGTGGAGTGAATGACTGTTCAGCTTCTCTCCTCTGGTGTATAATGATTCTAGCAGCTCCTGCTTGGGGGATTTCCCTCACATGCTATGTCTGAGGCTGGCTATGATTGGTCAAAACTCCTGTTGTGTGTGAGGCTGGCTGTGATTGGTCAAAACTCCTGCCCAGCAACAACAGTTTAACTCTATGCTTTCTGTTGTTTCTGCTGTGTCACTGAGCTTACCTCACATCCATATCATGAATCTTAAAGGCATATTATATTTTTTGCTTCTGTGAACACAATATATAACAGTTTTATGACATCCAAACATAAAAGTCACTGTAAATAACTCTGCTTTTGTCTTTAACACACAAACACAGGAACTGTATTAAGGTTATTGGCAGGTCTAGCTGTATAAACATGTAAGTCATATTAGCAACCTAGGACAGTTCTTAGCTGGCCAACTACACTCCCATCAAAATTACCTATAATTATATGTTCTTATTGGTTGGACTTAAACATGAATTTGAGGAATTTTCCATCATGTTATTAACTCCCAAGTGTCTTTTATCACTCTCAATTAGAACAACTATCTTCTGAATAGGACGTTCCAACTTGAGTGGAGTAGTGAGACGTTTTCCTTTTTTGTCAAGTTTTGAGTCTCCTACTTGTAGCAACACTCTTCTTACTAGACTGTTTTCATCCTTTTGAACTTCTAGAACTTTGGCCAATTTCCATTGACTTCTAGGTAAATCTTCTTCTTTCACTAACATTATGTTACCAACTTAGACATTTCTTTGTGTTTGCCATTTACTTCATAGCATAAGATTGGCTAAGTACTCTTTCCTCCATCTATTCCAAAACTGATCTGATAGTTATTGAACTCTTCGCCATCTCTTTTAGCATATACATCCTCTTTGGTGAACTTGCCAGGCAGTGGCTGTATGTAATCAGACTTAAGGTGAAGTAGATGGTTAAAGGGTCCAAACTTGTTGGAACGTTGGTGTTATAAACTGTAAGTGGACGACTGTTAACAATAGACATTACTTCATAGAACAGGGTCCTAAGTGAAGCATCATCTATTATTCCGGTGTTCTTTTTCAACACTGAACTTAACACATTTCTTACAGTTCTGATTTGTCTTTCCCAAACTCCTCCTGTATGGCTTGCATGTGGAGCATTCATATGAAAATCACACTGTTTCTCTAGCAAATACTCAGTTACCTTTTTTTTATTGATATCGTTTAGAGCTTTCTTCAATTCATTCTTTGCTCCGACAAAATTATATCCTTGGTCAGATCTAAGCTCTCTGACAGTATCTTTAATGGCTATGAAACATCTCAAGGTGTTGATGAATGCGTCAGTTGATATATCTTCTAACATTTCCAGGTGAATTGCTCTGGAGCTTAGACATGTAAATATTAGTCCATATCTCTTGTACTTCTTGCAGTTCTCTTTGGTGATGAATGGGCCAAAACAATCCATTCCGCTATAACTAAATGGTGGTGATGGGTTTACACGATCTGCCTGTAAATCTGCCATTCTTTGTTCTTCTGTAGGTCTACGTGCCTTTCTGCAGACTACACATATACTTATATACTTTGCTATAACTTTGCTTCCATTCACAATCCAGTAACCACCTTCTCTCAAACTGCTTTTGGTAAAGCTTCTTCCCTGGTGCAAGGATTTGTTATGGTAGTGATCAATAATCAATCTTGTGAAGGTAGAATTTTTTGGGTAGAATTTCTGGATGCTTAACTCTGATAGATAACGATCCATTTTACAGTCTCCCTCCCACCTTTAGTATACCATCCTGCAGAATAAGCTTGTACAATGGGTGGGTGTTTGGAAGCTTTTTAGGTTCTTGACTAAGTCTCTTCAACTCTTCACTGTAGAATCTCTGTTGAATGAGTCCTATGACTGTTCCTTCAGCTTTCATTCTTTCCTCTACATTCAAAGATTCCTTCTTTCTGATTCCCTTTGCCAAACGTTGAATTCAAGCTACTACATTTATAACTAGGGATGAGCGAACCCGAACTGTATAGTTCGGGTTCGTTCCGAATTTTGGGGTGTCCGTGACACAGACCCGAACCCGAACATTTTCATAAAAGTCCGGGTTCGGGTTCGGTGTTCGGCGCTTTCTTGGCGCTTTTTGAAAGGCTGCAAAGCAGCCAATCAACAAGCGTCATACTACTTGCCCCAAGAGGCCATCACAGCCATGCCTACTATTGGCATGGCTGCGATTGGCCAGTGCAGCATGTGACCCAGCCTCTATTTAAGCTGGAGTCACGTAGCGCCGCACGTCACTCTGCTCTGATCAGTGTAGGGAGAGTATGCAGCTGCTGCTGTTAGGGCAAGATTAGGCACTAGACAGGGATTTACTCAGCAAAAACACTTGATGAAGTGATCGATCTACAGCTGTGAATCATTCATCCTCTGCTATTCAACTGCTCACTGTTTTTAGGCTGCCGAGAGCGTTTTTCAGTCACTTTTTTCTGGGGTGATCAGCGGCCATGTTGTGTCTTGTGGTGCGCCAGCACAAGCTGACACCAAGTCCATTTAACCATCAATAGTGTGTGTTTTTTTTTTGCTATATCCTACAGCAGGGGCTTGGCTGTGCTTGCTATCTTATTGAGGGGTGAAATACAATTGCCAAAATAGCAGTACCCTAAATCTGGTGTTTCAGCTGTGGCTAGCCAATTGTAATACTGTCTGCTGTCTGGCAAAGGATATATTTTTGTTCTGGGTTGAAATACAATTCCCAACTTAGCAATTCCCTAAATCAGTGGTTTCTGCTGTATCAGGCCAAGTTTAAATCGATCCATAAAAAGGGTATATTAGATTGAAGGTGCGGATAGTGTCATCCTCAATAACTTCACACGCTACCGTGCATTTCCAAGTTTAATTCTGTCTGTAAACGTATACCTGTCACCCAGCGCCTAAATAATAGGCCTAAAATTTATATTCAGCTAAATCTGTGGTTATTGCTGTGGCTGGTCAAGTCATTTAGTGTCCGCCAAAGCACAGTTTTTGTTCTGGGTTGAAATACAATTCCCAACTTAGCAATTCCCTAAATTAGTGGTTTCTGCTGTATCAGGCCTACTTTAAATCTATCCATAAAAGGGTATATTAGATTGAAGGTGCGGATAGGGTCCTCCTCAATAACGTCACACGCTACCGTGCATTTCCAAGTCTAATTCTGTTCGTAAACGTATACCTGTCATCCAGCGCCTAAATACTAGGCCTACAATTTATATTCAGCTAAATCTGTCATTATTGCTGTGGCTGGTCAAGTTATTTGGTGTCCGTCAAAGCACAGTTTTTGTTCTGGGTTAAAATACAATTCCCAACTTAGCAATTCCCTAAATTAGTGGTTTCTGCTGTATCAGGCCTACTTTAAATCTATCCATGAAAGGGTATATTAGATTGAAGGTGCTGATAGGGTCATCCACAATAACTTCACACGCTACCGTGCATTTCCAAGTCTAATTCTGTCCGTAAACGTATAAGTGTCATCCAGCGCCTAAATACTAGGCCTACAATTTATATTCAGCTAAATCTGTCGTTACTGCTATGCCTTTATTAGTGTAATACGATACCTAAATAGATAGCCAGATAGTGTTAGGTGTCTGTAAAAAAAGGCCTGAATTTGAATTCAATACATTGGACCAAATCATTTTTTTCTTATTGTGGTGAACGGTAACAATGAGGAAAACATCTGGTAAGGGACGCGGACATGGTCGTGGTGGTGTTAGTGGACCCTCTGGTGCTGGGAGAGGACGTGGCCGTTCTGCCACAGCCACACGTCCTAGTGTACCAACTACCTCAGATCCCAGTAGCCGCCAGAATTTACAGCGATATTTGGTGGGGCCCAATGCCGTTCTAAGGATGGTAAGGCCTGAGCAGGTACAGGCATTAGTCAATTGGGTGGCCGACAGTGGATCCAGCACATTCACATTATCTCCCACCCAGTCTTCTGCAGAAAGCGTACAGATGGCGCCTGAAAACCAACCCCATCAGTCTGTCACATCACCCCCATGCATATCAGGGAAACTGTCTGAGCCTCAAGTTATGCAGCAGTCTCTTATGCTGTTTGAAGACTCTGCTGGCAGGGTTTCCCAAGGGCATCCACCTAGCCCTTCCCCAGCTGTGGAAGACATAGAATGCACTGACGCACAACCACTTATGTTTCCTGATGATGAGGACATGGGAATAACACCTCAGCAAGTCTCTGATGATGACAAAACACAGGTGCCAACTGCTGCGTCTTTCTGCAGTGTGCAGACTGAACAGGAGGTCAGGGAGGAAGAATGAGTGGAAGACGATGCAGGGGACGATGAGGTCCTAGACCCCACATTGATTGAAGGTCGTGCCACTGACTTTCACAGTTCGGAGGAAGAGGCAGTGGTGAGACCGAGCCAACAGCGTAGCAAAAGAGGGAGCAGTGGGCAAAAGCAGAACACCCGCCGCCAAGAGACTCCGCCTGCTACTGACCGCCGCCATCTGGGACTGAGCACCCCAAAGGCAGCTTCAAGGAGTTCCCTGGCATGGCACTTCTTCAAACAATGTGCTGACGACAAGACCCGAGTGGTTTGCACGCTGTGCCATCAGAGCCTGAAGCGAGGCATTAACGTTCTGAACCTTAGCACAACCTGCATGACCAGGCACCTGCATGCAAAGCATGAACTGCAGTGGAGTAAACACCTTAAAAACAAGGAACTCACTCAGGCTCCCCCTGCTACCTCTTCTGCTGCTGCCGCCTCGGCCTCTTCTGCTGCTGCCGCCTCGGCCTCTTCCTCCGCCTTTGGAGGAACGTTGGCACCTGCCGCCCAGCAAACAGGGGATGTACCACCAACACCACCACCTCCGTCACCAAGCATCTCAACCATGTCACACGGCAGCGTTCAGCTCTCCATCTCACAAACATTTGAGAGAAAATGTAATTTCCCACCTAGCCAACCTCGATCCCTGGCCCTGAATGCCAGCATTTCTAAACTACTGGCCTATGAAATGCTGTCATTCAGGCTGGTGGACACAGACAGCTTCAAACAGCTCATGTCGCTTGCTGTCCCACAACATGTTGTTCCCAGCCACCACTAATTCTCCAAGAGAGCCGTGCCTTCCCTGCACAACCAAGTATCCGATAAAATCAAGTGTGCACTGCGCAACGCCATCTGTGGCAAGGTCCACCTAACCACAGATACGTGGACCAGTAAGCACGGCCAGGGACGCTATATCTCCCTAACTGCACACTGGGTAAATGTAGTGGTGACTGGGCCCCGTCCTTCCGCCGCCAAGGATCGCAGGGCAACATTCTTTGCCTCCTGTTGCCTCCTCCTACTACTCGGCTTCCTACTTTTCTTCTTTCACCTGCTCATCCATTCAGCCACACACCTTCACCACCAACTTCAGCACAGCCCGGGGTAAACATCAGCAGGCCATTCTGAAACTGTTTGGGGGACAGGCCCCACACCGCACAGGAGTTGTGGCGGGTATAGAACAACAGACCGACGAGTGGTTGCTGCCGGTGAGCCTCAAGCCCGGCCTGGTGGTGTGCGATAATGGGTGAAATCTCGTTGCAGCTCTGGACTAGCCGGTTTGACGCACATCCCTTGCCTGGCATGCTGAATTTGGTGGTGCAGAAGTTCATTCACAACTACCCCGACATGTCAGAGCTGCTGCATAAAGTGCGGGCCGTCTGTTCGCGCTTCCGGCGTTCACATCCTGCCGCTGCTCGCCTGTCTGCGCTACAGCGTAACTTCGGCCTTCCCGCTCACCGCCTCATATGCGACGTGCCCACCAGGTGGAACTCCACCTTGCACATGCTGGACAGACTGTGCGAGCTGCAGCAGGCCATAGTGGAGTTTCAGCTGCAGCACGCACGGGTCAGTCGCACTGCAGAACAGCACCACTTCACCACCAATGACTGGGCCTCCATGCGAGACCTGTGTGCCCTGTTGCGCTGTTTCGAGTACTCCACCAACATGGCCAGTGGCGATGACGCCGTTATCAGCGTTACAATACCACTTCTATGTTTTCTTGAGAAAACACTTAGGGCGATGATGGAAGAGGAGGTGGCCCAGGAGGAGGAGGAAGAGGGGTCATTTTTTAGCACTTTCAGGCCAGTCTCTTTGAAGTGACTCAGAGAGAGGTTTTTTGCAACAGCAGAGGCCAGGTACAAATGTGGCCAGCCAGGGCCCACTACTGGAGGACGAGGAGGAGGTGGAGGAGGATGAGGATGAAGCATGGTCACAGCGGGGTGGCACCCAACGCAGCTCGGGCCCATCACTGGTGCGTGGCTGGGGGGAAAGGCAGGACGATGACGATTCGCCTCCCACAGAGGACAGCTTGTCCTTACCTCTGGGCAGCCTGGCACACATGAGCGACTACATGCTGCAGTGTCTGCGCAACAACAGCAGAGTTACCCACATTTTAACGTGTGCGGACTACTGGGTTGCCACCCTGCTGGATCCACGGTACAAAGACAATGTGCCCACCTTACTTCCTGCACTGGAGCGTGATAGGCAGATGCGCGAGTACAAGTGCACATTGGTAGACTCGCTACTGAGAGCATTCCCAAATGTCACAGGGGAACAAGTGGAAGCCCAAGGCGAAGGCAGAGGAGGAGCAAGAGGTCGCCAACGCAGCTGTGTCACGGCCAGCTCATCTAAGGGCAGGGTTAGCATGGCAGAGATGTGGAAAAGTTTTATCAACACGCCACAGCTAACTGCACCACCACCTGATACGGAACGTGTTAGCAGGAGGCAACATTTCACTAACATGGTGGAACAGTACGTGTGCACACCCCTCCACGTACTGACTGATGCTTCGGCCCCATTCAACTTCTGGGTCTCCAAATTGTCCACATGGCCAGAGCTAGCCTTTTATGCCTTGGAAGTGCTGGCCTGCCCGGCGGCCAGCGTTTTGTCTGAACATGTATTCAGCACGGCAGGGGGCGTCATTACAGACAAACGCAGCCGCCTGTCTACAGCCAATGTGGACAAGCTGACATTTATAAAAATGAACCAGGCATGGATCCCCTAGGACCTGTCCATCCCTTGTGCAGATTAGACATTCATAACTACCTCCCCTTAACCATATATTATTGTACTCCAGGGCACTTCCTCATTCAATCCTATTTTTATTTTCATTTTACCATTATATTGCGGGGCAACCCAAAGTTGAATGAACCTCTCCTCTGTCTGGGTGCCGGGGCCTAAAAATATCTGACAGTGGCCTGTTTCAGTGTTGGGTGACATGAAGCATGATTCTCTGCTATGACATGAAGCGTGAATCTCTGCTATGGGACCTCTCTCCTCTGTCTGGGTGCCGGGGCCTAAATATCTGACAATGGACTGTTCCAGTTTTGGGTGACGTGAAGCCTGATTCTCTGCTATGACATAAAGCCTGAATCTCTGCTATGGGACCTCTCTCCTCTGTCTGGGTGCCGGGGCCTAAATATCTGACAATGGCCTGTTCCAGTGGTGGGTGACGTGAAGCCTGATTCTCTGCTATGACATGAAGCCTGATTCTCTGCTGACATGAAGCCTGAATCTCTGCTATGGGACCTCTCTCCTCTGTCTGGGTGCCGGGGCCTAAATATCTGACAATGGCCTGTTCCAGTGGTGGGTGACGTGAAGCCTGATTCTCTGCTATGACATGAAGCCTGAATCTCTGCTATGGGACCTCTCTCCTCTGTCTGGGTGCCGGGCCTAAATATCTGACAATGGACTGTTCCAGTTTTGGGTGACAAGAAGCCTGATTCTCTGCTATGACATGAAGCCTGATTCTCTGCTATGGGACCTCTCTCCTCTGTGACATGAAGCCTGATTCTCTGCTATGGGACCTCTCTCCTCTGTCTGGGTGCCGGGGCCTAAATATCTGACAATGGCCTGTTCCAGTGGATGGTGACGTGAAGCCTGATTCTCTGCTATGACATGAAGCCTGATTCTCTGCTATGACATGAAGCCTGATGCTCTGCTATGGGACCTCTCTCCTCTGTCTGGGTGCCAGGGCCGAAATATCTGACAATGGCCTGTTCCAGTGGTGGGTGACGTGAAGCCTGATTCTCTGCTATGACATGAAGCCTGATTCTCTGCTGACATGAAGCCAGAATCTCTGCTATGTGACCTCTCTCCTCTATCTGGGTGCCGGGGCCTAAATATCTGACAATGGCCTGTTCCAGTGGTGGGTGACGTAAAGCCTGATTCTCTGCTATGACATGAAGCCTGATTCTCTGCTATGGGACCTCTCTCCTCTGTCTGGGTGCCGGGGCCTAAATATCTGACAATGGCCTGTTCCAGTGGTGGGTGACATGAAGCCTGATTCTCTGCTATGACATAAAGCCTGATTCTCTGCTATGACATGAAGCCTGATTCTCTGCTATGACATGAAGCCTGATTCTCTGCTATGACATGAAGCCTGATTCTCTGTTATGGGACCTCTCTCCTCTGTCTGGGTGCCAGGGCCAAAACATCTGACAATGGCCTGTTCCAGTGGTGGGTAACGTGAAGCCTGATTCTCCGCTATGACATGAAGCCTGATTCTCTGCTATGACATGAAGCCTGATTCTCTGCTATGGGACTTCTCTCCTCTGTGACATGAAGCCTGATTCTCTGCTATGGGACCTCTCTCCTCTGTCTGGGTGCCGGGGCCTAAATATCTGACAATGGCCTGTTCCAGTGGAGGGTGACGTGAAGCCTGATTCTCTGCTATGACATGAAGCCTGATTCTCTGCTATGACATGAAGCCTGATTCTCTGCTATGACATGAAGCCTGATTCTCTGCTATGACATGAAGCCTGATTCTCTGCTATGGGACCTCTCTCCTCTGTCTGGGTGCCAGGGCCAAAATATCTGACAATGGCCTGTTCCAGTGGTGGGTGACGTGAAGCCTGATTCTCTGCTATGACATGAAGCCTGATTCTCTGCTGACATGAAGCCAGAATCTCTGCTATGTGACCTCTCTCCTCTATCTGGGTGCTGGGGCCTAAATATCTGACAATGGCCTGTTCCAGTGGTGGGTGACGTAAAGCCTGATTCTCTGCTATGACATGAAGCCTGATTCTCTGCTATGGGACCTCTCTCCTCTGTCTGGGTGCCGGAGCCTAAATATCTGACAATGGCTTGTTCCAGTGGTGGGTGACATGAAGCCTGATTCTCTGCTATGACATGAAGCCTGATTCTCTGTTATGGGACCTCTCTCCTCTGTCTGGGTGCCAGGGCCAAAACATCTGACAATGGCCTGTTCCAGTGGTGGGTAACGTGAAGCCTGATTCTCCGCTATGACATGAAGCCTGATTCTCTGCTATGACATGAAGCCTGATTCTCTGCTATGACATGAAGCCTGATTCTCTGCTATGGGACCTCTCTCCTCTGTCATGGTGCAGGGGCCAAAATATCTGACAATGGCCTGTTCCAGTGGTGGGTGACGTGAAGCCTGATTCTCTGCTATGACATGAAGCCTAATTTTCTGCTATGATATGAAGCCTGATTCTCTGCTATGACATGAAGCCTGATTCTCTGCTATGGGTCCTCTCTCCTCTGTCTGGATGCCAGGGCCAAAATATCTGACAATGGCCTGTTCCAGTGGTGGGTGACGTGAAGCCTGATTCTCTGCTATGACATGAAGCCTGATTCTCTGCTATGGGACCTCTCTCCTCTGTCTGGGTGCCAGGGCCAAAATATCTGACAATGGCCTGTTCCAGTGGTGGGTGACGTAAAGCCTGATTCTCTGCTATGACATGAAGCCTGATTCTCTGCAATGGGACCTCTCTCCTCTGTCTGGGTGCCGGGGTCTAAATATCTGACAGTGGCCTGTTCCAGTGGTGGGTGACATGAAGCCTGATTCTCTGCTATGGGACCTCTCTCCAATTGATATTGGTGAATTTTTATTTCTTTTGTTTTTATTTTTATTAATTTCCCTATCCACATTTGTTTGCAGGGGATTTAACTAAAGTTTGCGGCCTTTTGCAGCCCTCTAGCCCTTTCCTGGGCTGTTTTACAGCCTTTTTAGTGCCGAAAAGTTCGGGTCCCCATTGACTTCAATGGGGTTCGGGTCGAAGTTCGGGTCGGGTTCGGATCCCGAACCCGAAAATTTCCGGGAAGTTCGGCCGAACTTCTCGAACCCGAACATCCAGGTGTTCCCTCAACTCTATTTATAACTGTATTCAATTTTGAACATCTGGTTAGTCTTTCAAGTATGTCATCTTGACACTTAGCAGCAGTGCTCAATGTTTGTACAACTTTTACCTCTGGATTACCTATAAAAAATTTTGTGTAATCTTTACTGGGCGTGATTTCCCTTTACCAAAGGAACTCTGGGCCTGTGACCCAATTAGAATTTTTCAATTCTGTTACATTTAGGCATCTTAAAGCATGATCTGCTGGGTTATGCTTTGTGTCAATGTGATGCCAATGTTTCGGATTTGTTATTTCCAGAATTTTCTCAACTCTGTTGGCAAAAAAGATATGGAATCTTCGAGCTTCGATGTTTATGTATCCTAGGACAACTTGTGAATCTGTCCAAAAATATTCTTCATCTATTTTCAATTTCAATTCTTCTCTCAGAAACTTGCTTACTGATGCTGAAACTGCGGCTGCTGTCAGTTCAAGTCTTCGTATTGTCTGAATACTGGTAGGTGCAACTCTGGCCTTCCCCATAACCAGGGAACAGTGTATATTTTCTTCTCCTATAACTCTGATGTAGGAGCACTGACCATAACCATAACTACTGAAATCTGAAAAATGATGAAGATCTATTTTCTTGTACTTTCCGAAATCATTAGGTACAAAACATCTGGTTATCCGAACTTCTCTCAAGTTTTGCAAGTCTCTTATCCAACTCTCCCACCTTGGCCTCAAATTTTCAGGTATGGGGTTCATCCCATCCTAACTTCTGTCTGCATAATTCTTTTAGTATTTCTCTTGCTCTGAGGATTACTGGTGCCAAGAATCCCAATTGATCATATATAGAAGCCACTGCGGAAAGAATGGTACGTCTAGTTGCAACTTTCTCTTCAATAGATACTTCAAAGAAGAACTTGTCATTCTCTACATTCCATCCCAATCCAAGTACGTTTTGGACTGGAAGATGATCATAATTGAGATCTACATTTTTCATTGTTGATGCATGTTCAGAATCACTGATGGATTTCAGTACCTCTCTGTTGTTTGAGATGAATTTGTGAAGGCGCAGGATTCCTCTTGCGTATAACTCTTGACTTTCTTTCACTAGTTTGATTGCAGATTCTGTGGACTCTAGACTTATAAGACCATCATCTACATAAAAGTTTTTCTTCAGAAAATTTGCTGCTGATGGGCTATCTTTTTCATTCTGATTGGCTAAGTTCTTCATACCATACTTGGCGCAACCTGGAGACGATGCTGCTCCAAACAAGTGTACTTTTATTCTGTATTCTGGTGGCTTTGTTTCTGTATCTCCGTCCTCCCACCATAGAAACCTCAGGAAGTCTCTATCTTCATTCTTCACATGAAACTGGTGGAACATTTTTTCAACATCACACATGACCGCTACGGGATACTTTCTGAATCTACAGAGTACTCCAGGCAGAGTGTTTGTAAGATCTGGTCCTTTTAGTAGATGATCATTCAATGCAACACCATCATACTTTGCTGAGCAATCAAATACTACTCTAATCTTATTTGTTTTTTTTCTTTTTAGTGGTAAACACCTTGATGTGGGATGCACCACACTTCTCCTTCTTTTGGTTGATTATTAACTTTCTTTGCATGTCCTTCTTCGAGGATGCCTTCCATGAATTTCAAATAATCATTCTTGAGTTTGGGATTTCTTCCCATCTTTTTTGCAAACATTTCAATCTTGCTAGGTAAAGAGTTCTGTTATTTGGCAGATGAGGTAGTTCTCTAAAAGGTAAGGGCATTTCAAGATGACCTTGTTGATTCTGCTGAATACTTTCTTCTAGAGTGTGTACGAACTTTATGTCTTCTTGGGATACACTCATTTCTTTAGAACTTATGTCTGCAAAGTCGGATTCAAGCATCTTGATTACTTTTGCTGGACTTACAGTTGGTAACTCTTGGACAGATATTCGATGACACAATCCTTTCACCTGTCTTGAGTTTGCGATCTGCTGTTTTCCTCCAATAACACCCCATACTAGATCAGTTTGAACAGCGTAGGGTTCACTCTTTCCTCCTGTGATTACCTTTCATGGTACCAAGGCTTCGGGACAATGATAACCTATCAACAGTCCAACACCAAACTCCTTCATTTCATGTGATATGAGAGATAGGTGCTCCCATTTATTGTCTGCTTCACAGGTAGGTATGCAATCTCGATCTAGAGGTATATCATCTTTTGTATAAGCTGGAGGTAGATCTAATGTGAAGTTTGAATGAAGTCCTCTAACTCTCAGTCCTTTGACCCTTTGACTGTTCACTAATATGTCTCTTCCCGTCATCGTCGGGAGTTTGAGCTTCACTGGTTCTGTAGCCACTTGTAATTTCTTCCAGATGTCTTGATCAATGAAGGTGACATCACTCTGGACATCCAGTAGCACATAGGCACATATACCTTCTTGTTCCTATCCACAGAACATACACTTGAAGTTAGTCTGAAGATTTGTCGGTTCTGTCTCTCTACTTATCCCAGTAGTGACTTTAAAACTTGCTCTCGTAAGTATTTAGACCTTTAGTTGCTGAGTTGGTTGCAAAGCTAGTTGCTGTTGTGCGTCTTATCTCTCTTGCAGTCCTTTCTTTAAGGATTTTAAGACGTAAGATGATGTTACTGGATTACATATTATCCGTGCTTCCTTATTAATAAACTCAGAGAACTCTTTGAAACTTGGGAAGGCTTTGTGTAGCTAGTACGGGTCCAGGTCATGGTATTTCCCTGATTTATGGTCTGCTTGGTGCCGGTGAGATGGGGGATGGGTCGTTGATTGATCAGATGAGGGGTGTCGGATTTGCCTCTGGTTGGGAGAGCGAACTGGCGGCCTCTTTATCTGCTGAACAATGGAACCGTTCCCTCTTATTCACTCACAAATCGACCACATCATGTCACCTACAGGAGTTGAACTTTAAAATTCTCACACGTTGGTATAGAACTCTGGTCAAGTTGCATCAATTCTACCCTTCGGTCTCCAACACCTGCTGGCGATGCCAAGCAGCAGTTGGATCCATGCTCCACATCTGGTGAGACTGCCCTGGGGTCACCTCCCTGTGACGGGATATCTTTGCTCTTTACAAAGCCTTGTACCGGACTGCTATATCTCCGTCCCCCCTCCGTCTCTGTTTACTCGGGTAGATATCAACATGTCAAAAATGGGGCTCTTAGAACATTTGTTCAGTCTATGAGGCAGATCATACCGCGCCAATGGAGATCACCAGATAGGTTGCGGAGAGTCACGTGGATACGTGCCTTAGACACCTTGGTTCTGATGGAGGAATTAGGAGCCGAGGCCCGCAACCAAACCCAAATGTACGCACTGACCTGGGAGCCTTGGCTACAGTTTAGAAGCTCCTCTCACTTCCAAACTTGGTTAGATACAGGTGATTACTCCTGAGACATCTTTGACAAGTTCTCCAGTTGTTCCCCCTCTTTCCCGCCCTCCCTTCTCTCTCTTACCTTCCCTGTCTTTTGTTTGTCTATGTCTTGTCTTTGTTTGTTTCCTTGTCTACATGGGTTGACTTTTTCGTGTTTCTTACCATGAGCCACGACTTTAGAAGCACTATATTCGCCTTACTACCATTATGTTATTCAGGTTCTTGACATGAGTGCTTGCTGCATTCACTTTCAGCATACTTGGCCTACAACCTACATTCTATGTTCCCTGTTATCACTATGCCGTTATAAGTGTTTGCACTATATGGTACTTAAGATGGCCCTCCTTCAAATTGTACCTTGACTAGAGGATTATGTTGTAACATGTATTAGTCTACTCACTGAAGCCTCTATGTGTACCTAGGGGGGCATTTTTTTGTTTACATTGCCTATAATGCTATGTTTACTTACTTTGTCCTTCTTTGCAATAAAAAGAGATTTAACAAAAACTTGGGAAGTTCTTACCTAGATCTAACTGTTTAGTCACATAGCGATTCCATCTAGAAGCCACTTCTTCAGGTAGCTTGGCTAGCATCCTGTGGTTTTCTAGATAGTCGTTGAGTTCTTCTAGTCCTTGAACATGTGGGATGGCATTGCTGCATGCTTGCAGGAAGTCACCATACTCTTGGAGTCTGAAGTGTTCTTTAGGACCTATTTTAGGCAGGTTATTCAGTTTCTCTCTAAAAGCTCTTTGTACTAAGAAAGGATGACCATATCTTGCATTCAATATTTCCCAAGCTTGCTTGTAGGCTTCGTCTTTTCTATAGAAGTTACTTTCAAGAACTTTCTTTGCTTTCCCACCAACATATCTCTGAAGGTAGAATAACTTGTCGACTGGACTGAAGCAATGATGCTCAATGATCATTGTAAAACTTGCCTTCCACTCTATGAACATCAGTACGTCTCCTGAAAATACAGTAGGTTCCGGAACGGAAAGTCTAGCTAGGACTGTTCTCTGTTGTTTTGCTGGGACAAAGGTTGTAACACTCTCCTGAGCATTGCCATGACATCTAGGAATAGAATCATCCGGTTCTATTTTCTTACTTAGTTCTGAATTAGGTGAGTCCCTTTCTTTATCTTTTCTGGTTGAGATAGAGGGTAAATTCACACAAACTGGAGATTTCCTTCCATTCTCCTGGGCGTATGAAGGAAAGTAGGAGTCTGTTTCTTCACTTAGTACAGATTCGAACCTATGATTACTCTGATTCATATCCTCTTCATGTACTCAGAGTCTGGCCTCTATAATCTTAACTTCTTTCTGCCTTTCCAGACTTTTCGTCTGTTGGCGCTGTGCCTCCATTTTGGCTTCTATTTGATGGCGCTGTGCATCCCTTTCGGCTATTATTTGGCGCTTCGCCTCTATGGCAGCTTCCATCTCAATTTCTGCTCTCTTGACAGCAAGTTGTTCAGCTAATTCCTTTCTTTTGGCTGAAGTATTTGAGGACTCTGATATGTAGGTGGCACTTCTGCTAGCGAAGGAACTCACACTGGAAATTGTGATACCACCTAAGGATTTAGCATAGTCTCTCATAAAAGCTTGTTAATTCTACTTCTTGCTTTAACTTCATAATAATTAGCTTCCGATGAAGGTTTTCTCATGAGCTTTACTAAATCTTTAGTGACTGCAGTACATGTGTCCATGTTCCTTACAATATCCTGGCAGAGTAGAAAGTTCCTTTTTATACTCTCTTGCTTTAGCTTTTTACGAATGTCTTTAATGTATACTTTCCACTTATCATACATTCGGGTAAACTTTTTCTGTTTTAATGCTGCTTCTTGCTCCAAATTTTCTGCATATTTGGGGTTGGTTTTCTGGCACATGATGAATGTTTTAGTTCATCTGCTTGGGCTATATTTGTTTGAGGCAAGACTAATGCTGCATCAGACTCTTCTAACTCAGACAGGTTTCCTTGCTCTTCGCCTTCTATCCTATCTATCTTTGTATCCTCTAACAATGGCATGGTAATACATTTTTACTTTAAATGCTATATGAATCAATACGAATATTGAAGGACCTTTCACTTTAAATGCAATATTGACAAATGCAGAAATAAATAGAACCTGACAGCACAGGCTGCAGATAGCAACACTATTGTCAGCAGCTGACATGTTAAAAAAAAGTCCACACTGCGGAGCCATGTGCCGGAGTCCTGGGAGCACAAGATGTGACCATGCCATGCATGGTGGATGGCACGCTCCAGATACATTTGCAGTCTGCTTTTTGCCTCCTGTGCACTGCGAGTTCTACCCTGCTTCTCCTCCTACTCCTCCCTATCTGCTGCTCCGTCTCTCCCTCTGAACTCCCCTCCTCTTCCTCTCTTGTGGGCACCCACGGGACGTCCATCGACACATCATCATCATCACCTTCACCACCACTGACATTCGAGATCTCGGAGTAGGCAGCAACAGCAGGGACCACCCTCCTTGGGCTGATCTGGGTACTGTCATCCGACCGCTGGGTGGCGGCTGTTGCTACCTCTTCTTCCTCATCCAATGCCAAGAATGGCTGCGCATCGGTAAGGTCTGGGAATAGATGGGAAAATAATTCCTCTGACTCGAGTGGAGGGGCTATGGTGGTGGTGGTTATGGTGGTGTCTTTGGGGGTGCACACAGCAGACAGTGAGGAGGGTGGCAACCCTCAATCAGTGTTTTGTGGAAACAGGTATATAGAACCCTTTAATCAATATTTAGTGGAAGCAGGTATATCAAACCCCTCAATCAGTATTTTGTGGAAGCTGATATATGGCAGGCCTCAATCAGTTAGTTGAAGCAGGTATATCAAAACCCTCAATCTGTATTTTGTGGACGCAGGTATATGGAAAACCTCTATCACTATTTTGTGGAAGCTTTTATATGGAAGGCCTCAATCAGTTGTTAGTTGAAGCAGGTATATCACCCTCAAGCAGTAATTTTGTAGACGCAGGTATATGGAAAGCCTCTATCACTATTTTGTGGAAGCTGATATATGGCAAGCCTCAATCAGTTGTGAGTTGAAGCTGGTATATCACCCTCAAGCTGTAATTTTATGGACACATGTATATGGAAAACCTCTATCACTATTTTGTGGAAGCTGATATACGGAAGGCCTCAATCAGTTGTTAGTTGAAGCAGGTATATCAAAACCCGCAATCTGTATTTTGTGGACGCAGGTATATGGAAAACCTCTATCCCTATTTTGTGGAAGCTTATATATGGCATGCCTCAATCAGTTGTTAGTTGAAGCTGGTATATTACCCTTAAACAGTAATTTTGTGGACGTAGGTATATGGAAAACCTCTATCACTATTTTGTGAAAGCTGATATATGGAAGCCCTTAATCAGTTGTTTGTTGAAGCTGGTATATCACCCTCAAGTAATAATTTTGTGGATGCAGGTATATGGAAAACCTCTATCACTATTTTGTGGAAGCTGATATATGGAAGGCCTCAATCAGTTGTTAGTTGAAGCTGGTATATCAAAACCCACAATCTGTATTTTGTAAACACAGGTATATGGAAAACCTTTATCACTATTTTGTGGAAGATGATATATGGAATGCCTCAATCAGTTGTTAGTTGAAGCAGGTATATCACCCTCAAGCAGTAATTTTGTGGACACAGGTATATGGAAAATCTCTATCACTATTTTGTGAAAGCTGATATATGGAAGCTTTTAATCAGTTGTTTGTTGAAGCTGGTATATCACCCTCAAGCAATAATTTTGTGGACGCAGGTATATGGTAAACCTCTATCACTATTTTGTGGAAGCTGATATATGGAAGGCCTCAATCACTTGTTTGTTAAAGCTGGTATATCAAAACCCGCAATCTGTATTTTGTGGACGCAGGTATATGGAAAACCTCTATAGCTATTTTGTGGAAGCTGATATATAGCAGGCCTCGATCAGTTGTTAGTTGAAGCTGGTATATCATCCTCAAGCAGTAATTTTGTGGGCGCAGGTATATGGAAAACCTCTATCACTATTTTGTGAAAGCTGATATATGGAACGCCTCAATCAGTTGTTAGTTGAAGCTGGTGTATATAACATGTAAGCAGTAATTTCGTGGACGCAGGTATATGGAAAACCTCTATCACTATTTTGTGGAAGCTGATATATGGAAGGCCTCAATCAGTTGTTAGTTGAAGCAGGTATATCAAAACCCGCAATCTGCATTTTGTGGACGCAAGTATATGGAAAACCTCTATCACTATTTTGTGGAAGCTGATATATGGCAGGTCTCAATCAGTTGTTAGCTGAGGCTGGTATATCACCCTCAAGCAGTAATTTTGTGGACGCCGGTATATGGAAAACCTCAATCACTATTTTGTGGAAGTTGATAGATCACAGCCCTCAATCAGTATTTTCTGGAAGCATACAAATGCACTATAATATACTTTCTATGTTAGAAAATATATTATAAGTACAAACCGGATTCAAAAGAAGTTGGGACACTAAACAAATTGTGAATAAAAACTGAATGCAATGATGTGGAGATGGCAAATGTCAATATTTTATTTGTAATAGAACGTAGATGACAGATCAATGGTTTAATCCGAGTAAATGTATCATTTTAAAGGAAAAATACGTTGATTAATATTTTCACGGTGTCAACAAATCCCCCAAAAGTTGGGACAAGTAGCTAAGAGGCTGGAAAAAGTAAATTTGAGCATAACGAAGAGCTGGAAGACCAATTAACACTAATTAGGTCAATTGGCAACATGATTGGGTATAAAAAGAGCTTCTCAAAGTGGCAGTGTCTCTCAGAAGCCAAGATGGGTAGAGGATCACCAATTCCCACAATGTTGCGCAGAAAAATAGTGGAGCAATATCAGAAAGGTGTTACCCAGCGAAAAATTGCAAAGACTTTGCATCTATCATCATCAACTGTGCATAACATCATCCGAAGATTCAGAGAATCTGGAACAATCTCTGTGCGTAAGGGTCAAGGCCGTAAAACCATACTGGATGCCCGTGATCTCCGGGCCCTTAAACGACACTGCCCCACAAACAGGAATGCGACTGTAAAGGAAATCACAGAATGGGCTCAGGAATACTTCCAGAAATCATTGTCAGTGAACACAATCTACCGTGCCATCCGCCGTTGCCAGCTGAAACTCTACAGTGCAAAGAAGAAGCCATTTCTAAGCAAGATCCACAAGCTCATGCGTTTTTACTGGGCCAGGGATCATTTAAAATGGAGTGTGGCAAAATGGAAGACTGTTCTGTGGTCAGACGAGTCACGATTCAAAGTTCTTTTTGGAAATCTGGGACGCCATGTCATCCGGACCAAAGAGGACAAGGACAACCCAAGTTGTTATCAATGCTCAGTTCAGAAGCCTGCATCTCTGATGGCATGGGGTTGCATGAGTGCGTGTGGCATGGGCAGCTTGCATGTCTGGAAAGGCACCATCAATGCAGAAAAATATATTCAGGTTCTAGAACAACATATGCTCCCATCCAGACGTCATCTCTTTCAGGGAAGACCCTGCATTTTTCAACAAGATAATGCCAGACCACATTCTGCATCAATCACAACATCATGGCTGCGTAGGATAAGGATCCGGGTACTGAAATGTCCAGTCTGCAGTCCAGATCTTTCACCTATAGAGAACATTTGGCGCATAATAAAGAGGAAGGTGCAACAAAGAAGGCCCAAGATGATTGAACAGTTAGAGGCCTGCATTAGACAAGAATGGGAGAGCATTCCTATTTCTAAACTTGAGAAACTGGTCTCCTTGATCTGTTGAGTGTTGTAAGAAGAAGGGGAGATGCCACACAGTGGTGAAAATGGCCTTGTCCCAACTTTTTGGCGATTTGTTGACACCATGAAATTCTGATTCAACATATTTTTCCCTTAAAATGGTACATTTTCTCAGTTTAAACTTTTACGTGATTTATGTTCTATTCTGAATAAAATATTAGACGTTGGCACCTCCACATCATTGCATTCAGTTTTTATTCATGATTTGTATAGTGTCCCAACTTTTTTCGAATCAGGTTTGTATATCACAACCCTCTATGTATCACACCTATCGATAGCTCAACGTTACCAGTCCTTAAAAGGACTTTTGTGGCCCTATAAGTTCGTTTTTGGTGTCCCTAAGTTCCTAACAGCCTGTCCCTGCTCCAAAATAAGACCTCTCCCTACACTGGCAAAACACATAATGTAAAATGGCTGCCAGATCGGGTTCTGTTATAGAGTTGGGGGGGTTTCCATATGCTGCAGCATCTCAATTGGCTGTCCTGTCCCACCTGATGGATGTGTCATGGGTCAAAGTTTGGCGCAATGCAAAAGAATACGGCACGAGCGGACATCGCCATATGTTTGCATGTTCAGCGGATCGCGAACGCGGAAAGTTCGCTGCAAACCGCAAAGCCATCACTAGTCTAGATCATTTAACAGAATCCACACAAACAGTGTTCAGACAAGGAGAGCTGTTTCCCCATCTCGCAGTTCTTGCCTGTATTTTGCCTCATTCTGAGTCTTGCCATGCCTGTGCTTGGTGTTTGGAGAAAATGAGATCTGCACACCCATTTTAGGCTTGGGTGCTCTTAGAGGACCGTAGTCAATGTATATCTCAGAATAATCTATGGCACACCGGAGATTTGTCTTGCAAAGTGTAGTTTTAATACATCTTGTATATCTTTACATAATCAATTGTCATCCAGATATAAAGAATGAATAAGTAGATTATTGGCCATATAGAAAAGTCCCAACGTTTCGGTCAAAACTGACCTATTTCAAGGGATCTGTGGCCGGTGCATAATGGAGGCAGTCTGGATGCTAAGATACTATCTGTGCCATACAAATGAATAGTAACCAATTAAATTATATTTGTTATGGAGAAATCTACAAGAAATCTGATGTCATAGAGGTGTGTGTATATATATATATATATATATATATATATATCTTGAGAAAGGCTCCAGCATAGAGCCGAAACGTTGCATGTCCTGCTTGGGTAAATAAAGATTTTTAGTATTTTTTTACTTCTTGGAGTGCTGCCCATTTTTTTGACTTATATCTACTGGATTGGCTTATATTCATATTGGGCCAACTGCACCCTCTTGTTTGCATCAGAGATGGTGCTGCCACTTTTTTTCTTTTATATATATATATATATATATATAAAAAGAGAAAGTCCAATGGGAGCACCAACCTGAGAATGGGTGCAAAGTCCAAAAGGGGGTGACGGCAATCCCCAATAGTATAAAAGAGAAAAAAGAGGACTGCACTCCAAATTGTGATGAAAATCCAAGCTGTTTTATTCACCCATAATATGGCAAATCTTGCGATGTTTCAGCTCATACGAGCCTTCCTCAAGCTTGAGGAAGGCTCGTATGAGCTGAAACGTCGCAAGATTTGCCATACTATGGGTGAATAAAACAGCTTGGATTTTCATCACAATTTGGAGTGCAGTCCTCTTTTTTCTCTTTTATATATATATATATATATATCACCCACTAAAAAGTAGTCCGCCTCCAGCGATAGTATGAGAAGACGAACGAGCCAGTGGATTGCTGAAAGTGGTCCCCGTTCAGGTCTCTGCATCTTTGGGCATGTTGGAATATGTTGGCTGATACTGTTTGTGATGCTACAGAAAAACAATGTGCTGCTTTTTCCAAGAAGATGGGGCAACATGCCGCACCTCACGGATGTAGCTGGATGGGTTCATGAACTGTTTACGGAGGAGCGAACACGTTTCCCAGACTTGTCCACAATGCGATATTTATCTGTGGTGAAAATTAAAAACATAAAGTGTTCGCTAACAATCCACATCCCGTGGATGAACTCAAGGAGAAAATCACAAACACTATCCGCAGCGTTACTGCTGAAACCTAATCCAACGAGCCCAAAGATACGGAGACCTGAACGGAGACACTTTCAGCATTGTTTGTGACTTGTTGGTAGTTTAAAAAAAATCCACCTGCTCGTTTACCTTGTCGTACTTGAGGCGGGCTACTTTTTCATAAGCCACCCTTTATATACAGTATAGTAGGATTATTATACAAAAATCCTGGTAAAAATGTGACATTTTTGAGTCTTGTCAGTAATGAGAGTTAAGTACAGTGGTGACTTTATAATCATAGTTTGTACATTTTGATTGGCCCACCAGAAGATCTGCAGATCCATCGTTCCAAGTTTCTGATCAATTTCCAACCTGAACATAGCCCATGAGATCAAAGGATAGCCTTAATGTCCCCAGTGTACTCCAATCTCATACTGATTTGTAGGTTCCATATCTTGGAGATCTGTACACTTGATCAGAATGACTGGCTTGAGGTGGAGAGAGGTCTCCATGGTCTTGGTGAGAAATTAATTCCATAATCGTATGTATCACAAGAAAAAGGGGGCACCATCTAAAATTAGTTAGGAGGGCCGGAGATTAAAACCTGTGTCAGGAAATATTTTTACATTGAAAGAGTAGTAGAGGCTTGGAACAAATTTCCAGCAGATGTGGTTGGGAAATGGAGAGCAAGTGAATTTAAACTTGCCTGGGCTAAACACTGGTCTATCCTAAGATAAATAATAATATAAGGACAGAGTTTTTTAAAAATCATAGACTCCTCTATTTTTTTCCCACAAACATAGGAAAAAACTGCCTATTTTTTTGGACTGTCCATAAATTTCTGGACGGTTGACCATCCTATAGATGGACCATATATCGTCAATCTTCTGTGTTTCTATAAAAAAAATAATGAAAGTCACGTGACCAGAATACAAAGAGTACTTCACTCTAGGAGTCGCCTTCTGAGACTATTTAGGACAAACTCTGCAGTTAAGAAAGTGATTAACTATAGTCCAATAGGTCTCTGATGAACTGAGATGTCCCTTCAGTAGGGTAGAAAGTGGAGTGGGTGGGGGGAAGAGACTTTTAAACTGATTTTAAACTCACTGGGTGATGACAGCGCACTGGTATAAACCATGAGGACTATCTAGGCATGTAATAATCCAACGTCTCAGTGTTGTCCTAGGTACCGTGGACGGGCGGCAGAAGGCTGTTTTTCCCACCTCGAAGCATGTCCAAGGTTCTGGATGACTACTGCGGCTCTGTGTTTTGGGTAAGTTCTCTTTTTATTTCTACTTGTTACGATTGTTCTGTATAGACGGGCAGTTTTTTTCTAAGCATATGGGGTCAATACATAAGAAAATATGTTGTCTGAATCATCTTTGCTTCATTTTACCCCAAATATGCAAATCGCACAAAAAAATAAATCGAAATAATGTCATGATGATAAAAAGAGTACGTAACTCTAGGAGTCGCCTTATGAGACTGTTGAGGGAAAACTCTGCAGTTAGGAAAATGATTACTATAAGGCCGAATGCACACGACCATGGAACATGGATGTAAGCGGTCTGTGGTATCCCGGCCTGGCATCCTGCTGAGAGCATGAGCGCACAGCGTCATTGGTTGCTATGATGCCGTGAGCTTCGTGCTGCTGCTGCAGTACAGTAATACACTCATATAGATCATACGAGTGTATTACTGTACTGCAGCGGCGGCACAAAGCAACCAATGACGCAGTGCGCTCCTGCTCTCAGCAGGATGCCAGCCAGGGATACCACGGACCGCTCACGTCCGTGTTCCGCGGTCGTGTGCATTCGGTCTAACTATATTTAAAAAAAATGTTATGGCAATCTGAAGAGAATTTGTAATATGTAATACATACTTTTGACCAATGCATTTCATGGCACTGTATGCAATGTAATAAACAGTTGCAAGAAAAAGTATGTGAACCCTTTGGAATGATATGGATTTCTGCACAAATTGGTCATAAAATGTGATCTGATCTTCATCTAAGTCACAACAATAGACAATCACAGTCTGCTTAAACTAATAACACACAAATAATTACATGTTACCATGTTTTATTGAACACACCATGTAAAAATTCACAATGCAGGTGGAAAAAGTATGGCTTAAACAGAAGAAAATACGCCTTCTGGAGTGGCCCAGTCAGAGTCCTGACCTCAACCCATTTGAGATGCTGTGGCATGACCTCAAGAAAGCGATTCCCACCAGACATCCCAAGAATATTGCTGAACTGAAACAGTTCTGTAAAGAGGAATGGTCAAGAATTACTCCTGACCGTTGTGCACGTCTGATCTGCAACTACAGGAAACGTTTGGTTAAAGTTATTGCTGCCAAAGGAGGTTCAACCAGTTATTAAATACAGGGGTTCACGTACTTTTTTCACCTGCGCTGTGAATGTTCACATGGTGTGTTAAAAAATAAAACATGGCAACAGTTTATTCTTTGTGCTTTATTAGTTTAAGCAGACTGTGATTGTCTATTGTTGTGACTTCGATGAAGATCAGATCAAATTTTATGACCAATTTGTGCAGAAATCCATATCATTCAAAAGGGTTCACATACTTTTTCTTGCAACTGTATATATATATATATATATATATATATATATCCAGAAAAAGGACGGCACTCCAGTCTTGAAAAGGTAAAATGTTCTTTAATCAACCATGCGGTGCAACGTTTCGGCTCCACTGAGCCTTTCTCAAGCAAAGTTACAATTCAAGTGACTCCAATTATATAGATGAATTAATTGAACTACATATCATGTGATCACACCACACCCCTTGGGGCGTGCTCAAAAATGACATTACATAAAACATAAAATACACAATGTGAGTGCAAAAATAAGGCAAATGACATATAACTAGTAATAATATATTATGAAACAACAATCATATATAAAAATCAGACATTTGCATGTTGAAGTGAAAGGAGACGGACCCACCGATCACACCCTTATGCAGGTGCACAATCCGTGGGCACGTTCGGTGAACACAAAAACATATCGTGGGAGGAGCTGAGGGACGATTCAGAGGACACCTACAGGCAATAAAGTATCCCTTCCATGCGTTCGTTAGATTATGTGTACACATACCACAACATCGGAGCGGCCTGGCATCAAACAGGGAGCAGTGGTGATGTCAGCTGCAGGACGCCGAGCGTCATCAAAACCAGCCCACGCTCCTACGTCACCACAGTGCCACTGCAGTCAGCCGGGGTGTATTGCGGCGCATGCTCCGTCCATAGACATTCTCAGGACGCCATCTTGGAAAATGGAAAGAACGCCCTTACCTGTATCGGCAATCAATAGGGTATTGCAGATCAGACCAGCACGGACAGCCCGGAAACCAGATTGTCCTCGTGCTGTACCCTGGTCAGAGGCCACTGACAATACGGTAAACCGTTATGTACAGCAAGATCTCCATCAGGGATGTCCGGTCGCATACATACCCAGGAGGGTTCTCCTCCAATAAGTGCCCAGGTATAACAGGGAGCAAAGCCATACCAGAATGATGGAAAAGCAATCGTGGCACCATCACAGCCCAACTATTGTACCCCTGATGCGCTCCGGATCCGACAGTGGAAATAATTTTTCATATAAAAAAATATATAAATCAAAAACTTCTTTAGTAAAATAAAAAAACGCATAGTCGTTGGAGGTATCAACCTCATGTACAAAAAGACGTGTCTGCTTCATCCTTGAGCTCCACCCACCGATGTGAAAGATGATAGTGATCTATGTGAAAAAAAGGGAAGAAAAAATTACTGTTGATCCAACAGTTTAAGACAAATGCATACTCAGTGTGTACACAGAGGCACCTTGGCATAAACTGCATGACACAGGAGGCAAGCCAACCCCTCACACCACCTCCCCAAAATTAAATTCTACATTCAATCCATTGGGTCTAAGGCTGTTGAGCCTATGGATCCAGCACAATTCCCTACGTTTAAGTAACTTAGACCTATCACCGCCTCGTCTGGGCTGTGGCACATGGTCGATGATCCAAACTGTCAGATCACCCTCCCTATGCCCGGCCTCAGAAAAATGTTTGGAAACCGGTAGATCGAGGCGTTTCTTTCGAATGCTCAGGCGGTGATTAGTTAAGGCGGGTCTTCAGGTCTGTTGTTGTCTCTCCCACATAGAGTAAATGGCATGGACATGACAACACGTAAATCACGTAATTGGAATTGCACGTGAGATGAAATGATATCCCAAAGGATTCACCTGTATGAGGATTTGTAAATGTTTTGGTTTTCTGGATGTACCTGCAATTAACGCAACCTAGGCAGGGAAAACAACCCAAGCCCGGCTGCGTTAATGCTGTTTGTCTGAAAGTCTTCTTGGGGCCAATGTCCGCCTTAACCAGCTGGTCACGAAGATTTCTGGAACGGCGGTAGGAAAACAATGGCGGGCTTTGAAACTCTGGTATCTCCTTGAAACAAGATCCAAGTAGATCCCAGTGTTTCCTGACAACTTTATTGATAGAAGGGCTTAGTTCGTTGTAGACCGACACAAACGGAATCCTGTCTGATCTTTGTGCAGTTTTCCGCTGAGTCAATAGTACCTCCCTGTCCATACCACGTGCCCTGTCCATATGTTGGTTTAACAACCGCTTCGGGTATCCTCTATCACGGAATCTCACAGCCATGGACTCCAGGGTTGTGTTTGATTTACACGTATCAGAGACGACTCGTTTAACTCTCAGGAACTGTGAGAAAGGAAGTGACTGTATCATTCTCCTGGGATGGGAGCTATTGTAGCACAGGAAGGTATTGGTATCAGTGGGTTTGGTATATAATTCCGTGTGTAATGCTCCCTCATTGTACACAACCCTGGTGTCCAGGAACTGAATGTCCGTTGTAGAATGTACGAGAGTGAATTGTAAGTTAGGGTCATGACCATTGAGAAAGGCATGAAACCCACTCAATTCCATCTCGTTACCTGTCCATATGAGGAAGATGTCGTCAATATATCTCCACCACCTCAGCACATGGCTGAAGTGGTGGGACGGATAGACGACATCTTCCTCATAACTTCGCATGAAAATATTCGCATAAGTGGGGGCCACATGGGACCCCATGGCCACACCCCGCTGTTGTAAATAATACACATCCTTGAAAAGAAAATAATTATGATGGAGAACAATGTTAAGTAAATCAATGATAAAATCCACAGCACCCGAGGTATGGGGGGACTTCATGAGCATTTTCCTGACTGCCTTGACTCCACTATCATGTGAAATAGACGTATAAAGTGATGTGACATCGAATGATGCCAACATCATTGAATGAACCTGTGATACATCCGTATCCCGCAATTTCACAAGAAAGTCTGATGTGTCCTGTATGTAAGAGGATCCACCAGTGGAAAATTCACGCAATATTTTGTCCAGAAAGATAGCTATGTTGCTGAGGATGGAATCCGAACCCGAGACGATAGGACGTCCCGGGGGATCGATGAGGGTCTTGTGGATCTTGGGCAGCACATAGATCACCGGAGTGACTGGATGTGCCACCTCAAGAAACTCACAAAGACCCCCATCGATAATCCCAGCAGCCATAGCATCCTTCAGGCAATTGCGGATAACACCAGCTATTTTAAACCTGGGATCAGCATCCAGGGCTTTGTAGACATGTGGGTCACCTAACTGTCGCATAACCTCTTGTGTGTATTTGCTGGTGTCCATCACCACAACAGCTCCACCCTTGTCTGCAGGCTTCAGAACAAGATGGAGATCTTGCTGTACATAACGGTTTACCGTATTGTCAGTGGCCTCTGACCAGGGTACAGCACGAGGACAATCTGGTTTCCGGGCTGTCCGTGCTGGTCTGATCTGCAATACCCTATTGATTGCCGATTACAGGTAAGGGCGTTCTTTCCATTTTCCAAGATGGCGTCCTGAGAATGTCTATGGACGGAGCATGCGCCGCAATACACCCCGGCTGACTGCAGTGGCACTGTGGTGACGTAGGAGCGTGGGCTGGTTTTGATGACGCTCGGCGTCCTGCAGCTGACATCACCACTGCTCCCTGTTTGATGCCAGGCCGCTCCGATGTTGTGGTATGTGTACACATAATCTAACGAACGCATGGAAGGGATACTTTATTGCCTGTAGGTGTCCTCTGAATCGTCCCTCAGCTCCTCCCATGATATGTTTTTGTGTTCACCGAACGTGCCCACTGATTGTGCACCTGCATAAGGGTGTGATCGGTGGGTCCGTCTCCTTTCACTTCAACATGCAAATGTCTGATTTTTATATATGATTGTTGTTTCATAATATATTATTACTAGTTATATGTCATTTGCCTTATTTTTGCACTCACATTGTGTATTTTATGTTTATGTAATGTCATTTTTGAGCACGCCCCAAGGGGTGTGGTGTGATCACATGATATGTAGTTCAATTAATTCATCTATATAATTGGAGTCACTTGAATTGTAACTTTGCTTGAGAAAGGCTCAGTGGAGCCGAAACGTTGCACCGCATGGTTGATTAAAGAACATTTTACCTTTTCAAGACTGGAGTGCCGTCCTTTTTCTGGATATACTAATTTGGGGTAAGAAGTCTATTCCCTTGGATCGTGCACCCATTTTTCTCCATACAGTCAGTGCCGCCAGTTTTCGTATTTATTTTTGGCCTATTGGCTGAGCACGACTCACATCTCTGTTTAATTTTTCGTCTAATTTTTATGATGTCCAATCCGGAATCCATTTCAACCTACGGTTGTGTGTACACAGCAGAAGACACCGAACGCATATTGCGTGACATAGGGGGAGATGCCACTTTCCTCAACACCCCTTCCATCAAAGAGCTCAAACGTAAGTTTGAGAATGTCTCCAAACGCATGATATCCCTTCGTTTACACATGATGACCTTGGGGGAGTATCATAAAACGCAGAAGATTCCTAGAGGGATGCGGTCAAATATACGACCTAACCTCTTTTTCAACGATTCCATATTTTGTAAAAAGTTTGAAGCGTTATCCAATCGTTACTCCCTTGATTTCATATTACTCAACATAGAGTTCTTACAGCATGAACTTGCTACCTTGAATTGTGAAATACGTGATCTTGAACTTAATCTCCGTACTCTTTTGTCCAATGAGGATTTTACTAAGTTTATGGAGGATATGTCTGTCCATATGAAGTCCTTCCAGGCCGATTCCGAGGAGAACAAGAGAATAAAGTGGTGCAGAGACACTGAAGACTACAAAAAAGGGGAACATCTACAATTGGCAGTCGGAGCGACAGTTTAATATGCAGAAGGATGTGAGGAAAAGAAGGAAGAATACACAGATCTCTCCAAATAGTGAGCAATCTTTTTTAGATCTGGCTCCACAGATCCCGGCGGACCGAGGAGACGCATCAGGAGAGGTGGACGTGGACACAGGGGGTCCAAACAGGCTACGCAACAAGATCCGTCCTGTGGTAACCAGGAGCAACGTGGGGAAGAAAAGATGACCGTGATCAACTTGTCTTCTAAAGAATTGACTTCCACACAAGTGAGTGTCCTGTCTAAAGGATTTTCATTCTGTCCCAGTTCCTCAGTGAACTGGTTTGAACTTGAATCCAACCTGTTTTCTTTTTTTCGCCGCATTAAACTTAAAGTATGGCACCATAGTAGGATCAGTATTGAGAGACCCCAGACTAGTGAATTCACACTGGGATCTCTCAATCTCTTCCTGAAAAGCAATTTCACACCCAACATCCATGAACCAGCCATTGAGGCTTATATTAGTGCAGTCCGACGGGGGCTTTCTGAGCTCAGGTCCTCCGTACAGGGGGGTCCTGACTTCAGACACCCGAACCTGACCAGCGCTGAGGCCAAGGCTCTTGATACCTTGAGAACTGACTCCACTCTTGTTCTGAAGCCTGCAGACAAGGGTGGAGCTGTTGTGGTGATGGACACCAGCAAATACACACAAGAGGTTATGCGACAGTTAGGTGACCCACATGTCTACAAAGCCCTGGATGCTGATCCCAGGTTTAAAATAGCTGGTGTTATCCGCAATTGCCTGAAGGATGCTATGGCTGCTGGGATTATCGATGGGGGTCTTTGTGAGTTTCTTGAGGTGGCACATCCAGTCACTCCGGTGATCTATGTGCTGCCCAAGATCCACAAGACCCTCATCGATCCCCCGGGACGTCCTATCGTCTCGGGTTCGGATTCCATCCTCAGCAACATAGCTATCTTTCTGGACAAAATATTGCGTGAATTTTCCACTGGTGGATCCTCTTACATACAGGACACATCAGACTTTCTTGTGAAATTGCGGGATACGGATGTATCACAGGTTCATTCAATGATGTTGGCATCATTCGATGTCACATCACTTTATACGTCTATTTCACATGATAGTGGAGTCAAGGCAGTCAGGAAAATGCTCATGAAGTCCCCCCATACCTCGGGTGCTGTGGATTTTATCATTGATTTACTTAACATTGTTCTCCATCATAATTATTTTCTTTTCAAGGATGTGTATTATTTACAACAGCGGGGTGTGGCCATGGGGTCCCATGTGGCCCCCACTTATGCGAATATTTTCATGCGAAGTTATGAGGAAGATGTCGTCTATCCGTCCCACCACTTCAGCCATGTGCTGAGGTGGTGGAGATATATTGACGACATCTTCCTCATATGGACAGGTAACGAGATGGAATTGAGTGGGTTTCATGCCTTTCTCAATGGTCATGACCCTAACTTACAATTCACTCTCGTACATTCTACAACGGACATTCAGTTCCTGGACACCAGGGTTGTGTACAATGAGGGAGCATTACACACGGAATTATATACCAAACCCACTGATACCAATACCTTCCTGTGCTACAATAGCTCCCATCCCAGGAGAATGATACAGTCACTTCCTTTCTCACAGTTCCTGAGAGTTAAACGAGTCGTCTCTGATACGTGTAAATCAAACACAACCCTGGAGTCCATGGCTGTGAGATTCCGTGATAGAGGATACCCGAAGCGGTTGTTAAACCAACATATGGACAGGGCACGTGGTATGGACAGGGAGGTACTATTGACTCAGCGGAAAACTGCACAAAGATCAGACAGGATTCCGTTTGTGTCGGTCTACAACGAACTAAGCCCTTCTATCAATAAAGTTGTCAGGAAACACTGGGATCTACTTGGATCTTGTTTCAAGGAGATACCAGAGTTTCAAAGCCCGCCATTGTTTTCCTACCGCCGTTCCAGAAATCTTCGTGACCAGCTGGTTAAGGCGGACATTGGCCCCAAGAAGACTTTCAGACAAACAGCATTAACGCAGCCGGGCTTGGGTTGTTTTCCCTGCCTAGGTTGCGTTAATTGCAGGTACATCCAGAAAACCAAAACATTTACAAATCCTCATACAGGTGAATCCTTTGGGATATCATTTCATCTCACGTGCAATTCCAATTACGTGATTTACGTGTTGTCATGTCCATGCCATTTACTCTATGTGGGAGAGACAACAACAGACCTGAAGACCCGCCTTAATAATCACCGCCTGAGCATTCGAAAGAAACGCCTCGATCTACCGGTTTCCAAACATTTTTCTGAGGCCGGGCATAGGGAGGGTGATCTGACAGTTTGGATTATCGACCATGTGCCACAGCCCAGACGAGGCGGTGATAGGTCTAAGTTACTTAAACGTAGGGAATTGTGCTGGATCCATAGGCTCAACAGCCTTAGACCCAATGGATTGAATGTAGAATTTAATTTTGGGGAGGTGGTGTGAGGGGTTGGCTTGCCTCCTGTGTCATGCAGTTTATGCCAAGGTGCCTCTGTGTACACACTGAGTATGCATTTGTCTTAAACTGTTGGATCAACAGTAATTTTTTCTTCCCTTTTTTCACATAGATCACTATCATCTTTCACATCGGTGGGTGGAGCTCAAGGATGAAGCAGACACGTCTTTTTGTACATGAGGTTGATACCTCCAACGACTATGCGTTTTTTTATTTTACTAAAGAAGTTTTTGATTTATATATTTTTTATATGAAAAATTATTTCCACTGTCGGATCCGGAGCGCATCAGGGGTACAATAGTTGGGCTGTGATGGTGCCATGATTGCTTTTCCATCATTCTGGTATGGCTTTGCTCCCTGTTATACCTGGGCACTTATTGGAGGAGAACCCTCCTGGGTATGTATGCGACCGGACATCCCTGATGGAGATCTTGCTGTACATAACGGTTTACCGTATTGTCAGTGGCCTCTGACCAGGGTACAGCACGAGGACAATCTGGTTTCCGGGCTGTCCGTGCTGGTCTGATCTGCAATACCCTATTGATTGCCGATTACAGGTAAGGGCGTTCTTTCCATTTTCCAAGATGGCGTCCTGAGAATGTCTATGGACGGAGCATGCGCCGCAATACACCCCGGCTGACTGCAGTGGCACTGTGGTGACGTAGGAGCGTGGGCTGGTTTTGATGACGCTCGGCGTCCTGCAGCTGACATCACCACTGCTCCCTGTTTGATGCCAGGCCGCTCCGATGTTGTGGTATGTGTACACATAATCTAACGAACGCATGGAAGGGATACTTTATTGCCTGTAGGTGTCCTCTGAATCGTCCCTCAGCTCCTCCCACGATATGTTTTTGTGTTCACCGAACGTGCCCACGGATTGTGCACCTGCATAAGGGTGTGATCGGTGGGTCCGTCTCCTTTCACTTCAACATGCAAATGTCTGATTTTTATATATGATTGTTGTTTCATAATATATTATTACTAGTTATATGTCATTTGCCTTATTTTTGCACTCACATTGTGTATTTTATGTTTTATGTAATGTCATTTTTGAGCACGCCCCAAGGGGTGTGGTGTGATCACATGATATGTAGTTCAATTAATTCATCTATATAATTGGAGTCACTTGAATTGTAACTTTGCTTGAGAAAGGCTCAGTGGAGCCGAAACGTTGCACCGCATGGTTGATTAAAGAACATTTTACCTTTTCAAGACTGGAGTGCCGTCCTTTTTCTGGATATACTAATTTGGGGTAAGAAGTCTATTCCCTTGGATCGTGCACCCATTTTTCTCCATACAGAGTCAGTGCCGCCATTTTTCGTATTTATATATATATATATATATATATTATACCTGTCCCTTATGGGGATCACAATCTAATTTACTGTATCATACACACACTGGAGAGGCAAATTTATCTGAAGCCAGTATATCGACGATTAGTATGTTTTCTTTTTTTTTTTATTGGAGTGGGGGACAATATAGCAGTACTTCCGTCCACTAAAACCAATAAAGAATGCTGTAAGGGCTGTACTTCCATCCAGTAAAGACACTAAAGGGTCCCCACTGTTTAGAAGTAATGGCATGTTCTAGCACAATGCCATCATAGTAACATAGTTTATAAGGCTGAAAAATGCTCTAATTTTAGGTGCAAAAAATTTCTTCCCGACTCCAACCAGTCAATCAGAATAACTCCCTGAATCAACGACCCCTCTCTAGTAGCTATAGCCTATAATATTATTACACTCCAGAAATACATCCAGGCCCCTCTTGAACTCTTTTAGTGAACTCACCATCACCGTCTCCTCAGGCAGAAAGTTCCATAGTCTCACTGCTCTTACCGTAAAGAATCCTCTTCTATGTTTTGTGTAGTAGATGTCTTTATGAGATAGGGAAACACCTTAAAACCATGACCTAACACAGGCCAAAAGAGTAGCTCTAGGGGTGTAGAAGTCATACATGGGTCCTAATGCCTGTGAGGACAAAAAGACCCTTCTGCCCTATGAGAAGACACCAGGATTTTAAGTGGCACATGATTTTGCAATGGGACCCAGGAGCTTAAAATTACGACACAAGCTATTAATATAGTTGAGTGGTGAAAGGCTCCAGAATATTTTTTTTTATAGGTCTGTGCCAGGCAATTCAGTTACAGGTCAACTGATGTTTCGTTGATCTTCCTTTGGAAATATAGATTTTATTTATTATCATTGATGTTAGGAGCCAATAAAAAAAACTATAAAATTAAATTAAACAAATCTCAAAACATTGGGTGACAAGAGCAAATTACTAGTATTTTGGCACCTGGTATGGGTTCTTAGTATTAAGGAGGATCTGTCATTAGGAAATTCACTGATAAACCAGGCATTTATGATTCGATATACGCCACTCATTAACACCAATGAACGTGACTTCCCTGGCATAGAAAGCCGCAGCCTCTTCAAACAGGGGTTCCTGGAGTTCGACCCCACCGTTCAGATGCTGATGGTATATCCTGAGCAGAGTCCACCTGTATTCTACAACAACATCAGGTTCTCTCAGGTTTCAGGTTCTCTCTACAGTACTGTACAATGTTCTTAGAACTTCCAGTTTTTAAATGACACCCCTAAGAGGTAGAAAATGGTGGAACGCCAATGAAGTATCTCATAGCACTTTAGAGTAGAGTATATTCTTGTGGCTATAGACCTGTGATGGCTAACCTCCAGTACTCCAGCTGTGGTAAAACTACAATTCCCAAGATGCACACTTGCTTGGCTGTTCTCAGAACTCCTTCGGCTTGTGCTTATGGTTTATGCTCTAAGGGTACCAAGGCAAAGTAAAAAAAAAGCATGAGCTTGTGGACTATTACACACATATATATACGTAGACACAGCTACCAATAGATCACTGCCTGTATGAGTAGGGTGTCTAACCACGGTTTTCCCTCTTGCAGTGAACCAAACAAATACTGCACAAAGCACTCAAATACCCCACAACATGGCCATAGTCGTATATGGAGTGTGGTGGTGTCATATACTGTAATCCCTCCACGATGCTCTGATACGCTCGCAAATAGAAGGGTGGCTTCATCCTGTATTCTCTTTCAAGCACCTGTGTCTAATCATGCTTTATGATTCGTCACCTTGATGTCTAAACAGGTAGCTAAATATTCTCCTTGGCTTGGCAATGCACAAGACCTAAAGGCATACACAAATTAGGAGGAGGAGACAATGCACTCTTATACCTCTAGGAGGACTAATCCCTCCAAACATACATTGACAGTCTTAGATCTGCTTGTGACTTACCACTTGGCTCCCCTTGTGCAGCAATAATACAATGAAGCTAACACAAGGTAAAATCAGCACCATTAGTATTAAATGTCCTCAGAGGCAGTCCATAATGAGCAATAACGATGTTAGACCTGCTTGTGACATAACCAGATGTCCTCAGAGGCAGTCCATAAAGGCTAGAAAAGTAAGGTGATCACTATCTGGTTAAGGCCTCTTTCACACTACCGTTTTTTTTTTCCGTTTTGTGGTCCGTTTTTTGCGTTCCGTATACGGTCCGTATACGGAACCATTCATTTCAATGGTTCCGCAAAAAAAACGGAATGTGTTCCGTATGCATTCCGTTTCCGTATTTCTGTTTTTTGAAAGATAGAACATGTCCTATTATTGCCCGCAAATCACGGTCCGTGGCTCCATTCAAGTCAATGATTCCGCAAAAAAAACGGAACACATACGGAAATGCATCCGTATGTCTTCCGTTTCCGTTCCGTTTTTTCTGAACCATCTATTGAAAATGTTATGCCCAGCCCAATTTTTTCTATGTAATTACTGTATACTGTATATGCCATACGGAAAAATGGAACGGAACAACGGAACGGAAACGGAACCACAACGGAAGCAAAAAAACGGAACAACGGATCCGTGAAAAACGGACCGCAAAGCACTGAAATGGACATACTGTAGTGTGAAAGAGGCCTAACAGTGTACAGTGCAAAGTCCATATAATCACATTGCGGCAGCTCCAAAGAAATACACACAATGGGCAATATACTTTAAATGTTGCAAAACCTGTAAAAGATTAGTGCAAAAACATTATGCGATCAATTAGTGCAATTGGTTCACTTTAGAGTCCTTTCTTCAGTGCTTGACGGATTAAGTGCACCAAACTGGAACATGAAGTGCAGCAATGTCGAAGAAGAAGAAGAAGAAAATCCCTTTATTGTCCCTCAGTGGAGAAATTTTGGCATAACAGCAGCAATAACATTCACAAGAGGAGCCAAATAAGAGTAATTTGAAATTAAAGATTAAAATACAAGAAAAACATAACACAGAATTTACTTTAAAAAATTCACTACTGGGTTTCTGGGAACAGTGGTGCTTATAAATCCTAACCGCTGCTGTGATAACGTTCCTTCGTGCACCTAGGATGCAGCAGTCTGTCACTGAAGGAGCTCTCCAGCTCCACAATAGCTTTGTGCATGGGGTGGGAGACATTATCTAACAATGATGTTAATTTTGCTAGAGTTCTTCTGTCGCCCACCTCCTGCACTGGATCAAGGGGACAACCTAGGACAGAGCTTATCTAATCTCTGTCTCTCAGCCACAGATAAGCTGCTCCCCCAACAAACCACACCATAGAATATGGCTGATGCCACCACTGAGTCAAAGAAGGTCTTTAGGAGCGTCCCCCTGCACTCCAAAGGACCTCAGTCTCCTCAACAAATAGAGTCTGCTCTGACCTTTTTTGAAAAGAGCATCAGTGTTATGGCTCCAGTCCAGTTTGTTATTCAGGTGAACACCCAGGTACTTATAAGAGTCCACCACCCCAATGTCCATTTCCTTTATGTTCACCGGAACCAATGCATAGGGCCTGTGTCTGCGGAAATCCACCATGAGCTCCTTCTTTTTGCCCGCGTTGATCTGGATTCTGGAGCTGGTTCCGCTGACACCAGTCCACAAAATCCTGTGTCCCCTGTCTGTACTCTGAGTCGTCCTCACCTGAGATAAGGCCGACTATGGAAGAGTCATCAGAGAACTTCTGTAGGTGGCAGCCTGGGGAGTTGAAGGGACATAATAATGTCATTATTTGTAATCCATGTGAGATAATAATGTCATTTGTAATCCACATGGGGTATTTAAAGTGCAAAGTCTTGGATGTGTAAAACTTGAGTCTTACGTAGCATAAAACGCAGAAAAATGTCTTTCTGGGCACTTGACTTGAACTGTTGCATAAAACTTGGTTTAATGTCTCAGACAACCTGAGAAGGGGTGTAAAAGAAGGAGGATAAAATGGTGCAAACCTGGAGCAACTGGGATTTTTTTTTCAGTACCATTGGAGTCCATGAGGGAGACTATTAAAAGGAAAAATGGTCTCAGAGGTGGCCTGGGTAACTGCCACTAAGACAATAAAACAAATCAGAGTTCCACTTATTTAAGGGTGCTCTCCGAGCTCCATAGAGTCAATTTCCTAGGTGTAGTGAAAAAGAAAGTTGGCCAGCCAGCCTTCTTAGAAGATAGCTCAGGTATCCCTTTAACAGTCACCTTTGTAGATGTGGGCTTCATCCCATGATGGGGAATCTTCAAGCTTTCCAAGTGTACTGCGACACATCTGTTCCATGTTAGCCTCCCACTCTTTGAACGCTGGTGTCGGGGGTTTGCACTCTATTCAGGAGCGCGGACGGATCTGCAAGGGCTGGTCAGACTCTATGGTGGCAGTTGCAGGCTGCCATACAACAACAGGCCCATGAAACTGGCTAGTGGTCTGGTAACCCACCTGCAGCATATGTGATGGCGGACTGCGGGTGTCAACTCTCCTGGCTGGCGGCGCTGAAGCAGTGGCTCCTTTTTCTTTAGTCCTCGGCACCTCTTTTCAAGCCTCTGGCCAGTGGCGTAGGTGCCGCGCTGTCCTTCAGCTGCGATGAACTCCACAATCTCCCCTGCGCTGAGGTTATGGAGGGTCTCCAGCAGATAGGACCTCTTCACCGAACTCCTACTCACAAAATTGTCCCGGCTGGAATCTTCATCCCGGAGGAAACCATATCCCTGTTCTTTAGAAAAGGAGAGGACCCTCCCTCACCGTCTCTGCAACGCTGGTAGCGAGTCCATCATCTTTTTCGTCAGCTCCTCATAGTATTTTTTTTGAGGTGTACTTTAGTATGGCTGACAGAGCGCAGCTCCCTCATCAGGTGCTGGTGAGCCGAATATCGTGGCTCGACCGGCTCGGCGGCGTCTGTATAAGGTGGATGTTCAATACCTCTTCTCCTCCATCTTGCGGCCCAGGCCTCATAATCACGGGTCCACTTTCCTCAGTCTCCTCCACGGGGTCCAAGCCCTTCTCTCTCTCAGGCTGCAATGAGGTACGGTCAGTCATATTGGTATTTTGCTCTTCTCACGCGGTGCAGCAGAGTACTTTTTCTACTTTTCCTCAGAGGGATTCGCGAAAACCACATCATCTCATCCCGCAAAAATCATACCCTACCCAAGATAATCGCCCAAAAACTGAAAAAACTATGGCTCTTAGACTATGGAAACACTAAAACATTATTTTTTTTGTTTCAAAAATGAAATCATTGTGTAAAACTTACATAAATAAAAAAAAGTATGCATATTAGGTATCGCCGCATCCGAATCGACCAGCTCTATAAAAATTTCACATGACCAATCCCCTCAGATGAACACCGTAAAAAATAAAAAAATAAAACTGTGCTAAATAAACAATTTTTTGTCACCTTACATCACAAAAAGTGTAATAGCAAGCGACCAAAAAGTCATATGCACCCCAAAATAGTGCCAATAAAACCGTCATCTTATCCCACAAAAAATGAGACCCTACCTAAGATAATCACCTAAAAACTGAAAAAACTATGGCTCTCAGACTATGGAGACACAAATACATGATTTTTTTGTTTAAAAAATGAGATCATTGTGTAAAACTTACATAATAATAAATAAAGTAAGTATACGTATTAGGTATCGCCGCGTCTGTATCGACTGGCTCTATAAAAATATTACATGACCTAACCCCTCAGGTGAACACGGTAAAAAAATAAAAATAAAAACGGTGTAAAAAAACACACAAAAAATCTGCCAAAAAAGTGACATTTTGAAATTGTATCTCTATTTACCATTAATTCTTGTGGAACACCTAAAGGGTTAATGATGTTTGAAAAATCAGTTTTGAATATCTTGAAGGGTGTATTTTCTTAGATAGGGTCACTTTTTTGGAGTTTCTACTCTAGGGGTGCATCAGGGGGGCTTCAAATGGGACATGGTGTCAAAAAAAACAGTCCAGCAAATTCTGCCTTCCAAAAACCGTATGGCATTCCTTTCCTTCTGCACCCTGCCGTGTGCCCGTACAGCAGTTTACGACCACATATGGGGTGTTTCTGTAAACTACAGAATCAGGGTCATAAATATTGAGTTGTGTTTGGCTTTTAACCCTTGCTTTGTAACTGGAAAAAAAATATTTGTCACAACCAGACAGCCGAGAAGCTCTGGCAGAAGCTTTTCAGAACCTCCTCCTTGAGTTTTCTTTGTTGTGGTGTTCAGTTCCTCATCTCGTTAGCCTCTCTCAGTTGTCATGTAGTTGGACTGATTGCTTCCCTTTAAATTCCTCCCCATAATGCATTACTGGGCGGCTTATACTTCTTCCTGGAGTGTGTGTGCATGCTGATCCTATTTCCCAGTCTGCTACTAAGTTAAGTGCTGTACATTTATCTGTTATTTTCTGTTTGCTGGATACCAGGTGACCCTGACTCCCTCCGTGTCTGGTGTAGGGAGCCGGTGGTCGTGTCCCCTCACTATTGTAGGGTGTTCAGGTGTTATATAGTCGAGGTACGTGGATATGCAACCATCCACCTTTGGGATTTTTGCATAGGCTGAGCAGCCAGGGAAAGTGCCAGGTCTTGTGCAGGGGTCTCCCTTTTGGTTCCTTAGCTTTGGATCCAGTGAGTCATATATGCATGTTGCATTGTCTTGTTTCCTGTACACCGTCCGTGACATTATAAGCCGCCAAAACCGTCTCAAGCATGGATCCGGTTTCCCTTTTGGCTGAATGCTTCCAGGGTCTTTCATTGGAGGTAGCTGATCTCCGTAAGACTTTTTATCAGCTTCAAGTGACCGGTTCATGGAGTTTGTTCTGAGCCTAAGATCTCGCTCCCGGATACGTTCTCTGGGGGTAGTGAGAATTTTGTGCGTTTTAGAGAGGCTTGCAAACTCCATTTTTGCCTTCTTCCCCATTCTTCTGGTGATGAGGAACAGAGGGTGGGGATCATTATATCGCTGCTCAGGGGTAACGCTCAGTCTTGGGCCTTTTCGCTGCCGGAGGGGGCACGGCCTCTCCGTTTAGTGGATGAATTCTTTTTAGCCCTGGGTCAGATATATGATGATCCGGATCGTATTGCTCTGGCTGAGTCTAGACTACATCTATTATGCCAGGGTAAACAATCCGCAGAGATATACTGCTCAGAATTTCGGAGATGGGCAGCTGATACTGGTTGGAATGATGCTGCACTCCGAAGTCAATTTTGTCATGGTCTTTCAGAGGGATTGAAAGATGCATTTGCCTTTCATGAGAGGCCTATTTCCTTGGACTCTGCTATGTCTCAGGCCGTTCGTATTAACAGGCGTCTTAGAGAGAGAGGAGAGATATCTCCTTCCTGTCATACTCAGTCCCAGGACAGTGCAGCGGTCTCATTCTGTGCGCAGGGGTCTCGGTCACTGTCAGCCCCTTCTGAGCAGGAGCCCATGCAGCTGGGGTTGATTGCTTCTGACAATAGAAGATTCAGCTCGCATGGGAGGGTTTGTTTTTGTTGTGGAGGTATAAATCATTTGGCAAATGTTTGTCCCTCTAGGAGATTCAGGCAGTTTTCTGGGAGTAATAAAGAAACAAACAGGAAAAAATATTTTAAAAATGTTACTATTGGCAGGGTTAAGGCGGAAATGCAAGGTTTTCCGTTTGCTTGTAGTTCCCAATTTGTCCTGCCTGCTAGGGTGGCGCTAGAGCGCAAGAGCATTTTTTGTGAGATTTTTGTGGATAGTGGAGCAGCTGTCAATCTCATTGATAATCAATTTTCAATAACGCATGGTTTCCAGGTGCGCACTTTGGGAAAGGATATTCCTGTTTTTGCTATTGATTCCGCTCCACTTTATCATTAAAGGGCATAGTTCACAATATCCGTTTAATTGTGAGTGATGCTCATGTTGAGGATGTGTCATGTTTCGTCCTTAGCGGTTTGCCTACTCCTCTAGTGTTGGGGCTACCCTGGCTCACTAAACATAACCCCACCATTGATTGGCAAGCGAGGCAAATAAATGGTTGGAGTGACTTTTGCAGAGAGAATTGCCTCACGACATCTGTTTCTGAGGTTGCTACTAAGACTGTACCATCTTTTCTCTCTGAATTTTCGGATGTCTTCTCTGAGAGTGGAGTTCAGGATTTGCCCCCGCACAGGGAGTACGATTGCCCTATTAATCTCATCCCAGGCGCCAAGCTGCCTAAATCTCGTTTATACAATCTTTCCCAACCTGAGAGGATCGCTATGCGTGCTTATATCTCTGAGAGTCTGAGAAAAGGACACATACGACCCTCGAAGTCACCTGTTGCCGCTGGTTTTTTCTTTGTTAAGAAAAAAGATGGTTCTTTAAGACCTTGTCTGGATTTCAGGGAGCTGAACAGTATCACTATTCGTGACCCTTATCCGCTTCCTCTGATCCTGGACCTGTTTAACCAGGTTGTTGGGGCTAAAGTTTTTTCCAAATTAGATCTAAGAGGGGCATACAACCTGGTCAGGGTCAGAGAAGGAGATGAATTGAAGGCCTTCAATACCCCAGAGGGCCATTTTGAGAATTTGGTTATGCCTTTTGGTTTGATGAATGCCCCAGCCGTTTTTCAGCATTTTGTGAACAGCATTTTTTATCATTTGATTGGAAAATTTGTATTAGTGTATTTGGATGACATTTTGATTTTTTCTTCTGATTTCAAGACTCATAAGGAACATTTATGTCAGGTCTTGCTTATCCTGCGGGAGAATAAATTATATGCTAAACTGGAAAAATGTGTGTTTGCGGTTCCAGAAATTCAATTTCTGGGGTTTCTTCTCTCCGCTTCTGGTTTTCGCATGGACCCCGAGAAGGTCCGCGCTGTGCTTGAGTGGGAGCTTCCTGAGAATCAAAAGGCGCTGATGCGTTTTTTGGGCTTTGCCAATTATTACAGGAAGTTTATTTTGAATTATTCTTCTATTGTTAAACCACTCACTGATATGACCAGAAAGGGGGTAGATTTTTCTTCTTGGTCAGTAGAGGCGCGTAAGGCTTTTTCTGATATCAAGGAGAGTTTTGCTTCCGCTCCCATCTTGGTGCAACCTGATATTTCTTTACCCTTCATAGTTGAGGTTGATGCTTCTGAGGTGGGTGTAGGGGCGGTCTTGTCTCAGGGTTTCTCTCCTGCCAAATGGCGACCGTGTGCCTTTTTCTCGAAAAAACTCTCCTCCGCAGAGAGAAATTACGATGTGGGAGATAGGGAATTGTTGGCCATCAAGTTGGCTTTTGAGGAATGGCGCCATTGGCTAGAGGGAGCCAGACACCCTATTACCGTATTTACTGACTATAAAAATCTGGCCTACTTGGAGTCAGCCAAGCGTCTGAACCCGAGACAGGCCAGATGGTCTTTGTTCTTTTCTAGGTTTAATTTTGTTGTCACGTTCCGCCCTGGAGTTAAGAATGTGAAGGCAGATGCCCTGTCACGTTGTTTTCCGGGAGGCGGGAATTTTGAAGACCCGGGTCCCATTTTGGCTGAAGGTGTGGTGGTCTCTGCTCTTTTTTCTGAATTGGAGGCAGAGGTGCAGGCAGCCCAGTCAGAGGCTCCTGATCTTTGTCCTCCTGGGAGGTTGTTTGTGCCTCTCGCTTTAAGACACAAGATTTTTAAGGAACACCACGATACGGTCCTTGCTGGGAACCCGGGGGCAAGAGCCACACGCTCGGAGATTCTGGTGGCCTGCGCTTCGTAAGTCGGTTGAGGGTTTTGTGGCAGCCTGCGAGACTTGCGCTCGTGCCAAAGTCCCTCATTCACGGCCATCAGGTCCTCTCCTTCCCTTACCCATTCCTTCCCGTCCTTGGACACATCTGTCCATAGACTTCATAACGGACCTGCCTCGTTCCTCGGGGAAGACTGTGATTCTGGTGGTGGTGGACCGTTTTAGCAAAATGGCATTTATTGATCACATTGTCAAATTGCACGGTATTCCTTCAGACATAGTCTCTGATATGGGCACGCAGTTTGTTTCCAGATTCTGGAAGGCTTTCTGTTCTCGCTTGGGGGTTCGGTTGTCATTCTCTTCTGCTTTCCACCCGCAGTCGAATGGCCAGACAGAGCGTGTCAATCAGAATCTGGAGACATATCTGCGCTGTTTTGTGGCGGAGAATCAGGAGGATTGGTGTTCTTTTTTGTCCCTTGCTGAGTTTGCTTTAAATAACCGTTGTCAGGAGTCCTCTGATAAGTCACCATTTTTTGGTGCATATGGGTTTCATCCGCAGTTTGGGACTTTCTCGGGAGAGGGGTCTTCTGGTTTACCTGATGAGGACAGATTCCCCTCGTCTTTGTCATCTATTTGGCAAAAGATTCAGGATAATCTAAAGAGCATGAGTGAGAGATATAAGCGCGTGGCAGATAAGAGACGTGTGCTTGGTCCGGACCTGAATGTTGGTGATCTGGTGTGGTTGTCTACCAAGAATATCAAATTGAAGGTTCCCTCCTGGAAGTTGGGTCCTAGGTTTATTGGGCCTTACAAAATCCTGTCTGTCATCAATCCTGTTGCCTACCGTCTTGATCTTCCTCAGACTTGGAAGATCCATAATGTTTTTCATAAGTCCTTATTGAAACCTTATGTTCAACCCATTGTACCCTCGCTTTTGCCTCCTCCTCCGATTATGGTTGATGGGAATCTTGAATTTCAGGTCTCTAGGATTGTGGATTCTCGTCTTGTCCGCGGTTCTCTTCAGTACCTTGTTCATTGGGAGGGTTATGGTCCTGAGGAGAGGATGTGGGTCCCAGTGACGGACATTAAGGCCTCTCGTCTCATCAGGGCTTTCCATAGGTCCCATCCTGAGAAGGTGGGCTCTGAGTGTCCGGAGTCCACTCGTAGAGGGAGGGGTACTGTCACAACCAGACATCTGAGAAGCTCTGACAGAAGCTTTTCAGAACCTCCTCCTTGAGTTTTCTTTGTTGTGGTGTTCAGTTCCTCATCTCGTTAGCCTCTCTCAGCTGTCATGTAGTTGGACTGATTGCTTCCCTTTAAATTCCTCCCCATAATGCATTACTGGGCGGCTTATACTTCTTCCTGGAGTGTGTGTGCATGCTTATCCTATTTCCCAGTCTGCTACTAAGTTAAGTGCTGTACATTTATCTGTTATTTTCTGTTTGCTGGATCCCAGGGGACCCTGACTCCCTCCGTGTCTGGTGTAGGGAGCCGGTGGTCGTGTCCCCTCACTATTGTAGGGTGTTCAGATGTTATATAGTTGAGGTACGTGGATATGCAACCATCCACCTTTGGGATTTTTGCATAGGCTGAGCAGCCAGGGAAAGTGCCAGGTCTTGTGCAGGGGTCTCCCTTTTGGTTCCTTAGCTTTGGATCCAGTGAGTCATATATGCATGTTGCATTGTCTTGTTTCCTGTACACCGTCCGTGACATTATATGCATGTTGCATTGTCTTGTTTCCTGTACACCGTCCGTGACAATATTACAATGGAAAATCTGCTAAAAAAGTGAAATTTTTAAATTGTATCTCTATGTTCCATTAATTCTTATGGAACACCTAAAGGGTTAACGACGTTTGTAAAATCAGTTTTGAATACCTTGAGGGGTGTAGTTTCTAGAATGGGGTCATTTTTGGGTGGTTACTATCATGTCAGCTTCGCAAAGTGACTTCAGACCTGAACTGGCCCTTAAAAAGTTGTTTTTTGAAAATTTCTGATAAATTTCAAGATTTACTTCTAAACTTCTAAGCCTTGTAACGTCCCCCAAAAATAAAATGTCATTCCCAAAATGATCCTAACATGAAGTAGACATATGGGAAATGTAAAGTAATAACAATTTTTGTCTGTATTAATATGTATTATAGAAGTAGAGAAATTGAAACTTGGAAATTTGCCAATTTTTTTATATTTTGGGCAAATTTGGTATTTTTTTATAAATAAAAATGATTTTTTTTACTCCATTTTACCAGTGTCATGAAGTACAATATGTGACGAAAAAAACAATTTCAGAATGGCCTGGATAAGTCAAAGCGTTTTAAAGTTAGCACCACATAAAGTGACACTGGTCAGATTTGCAAAAAATGGCCTGGTCCTGAAGGTGAAAATGAGCCCGGTCCTTAAAGGGATTCTGTCACCAGGTTTCACCCCCTCCAGATAAAAATATGGTTATGTTCAGGGAGCTTTAACCATTCCTAATGTGGTCTTATAAATGTAATCTGTAGGCTCATTTTGCTAAAAATACGCTATTACTAACCTGTCAGACATAAAAATAAGGTGCCCAAGGGCGTCACAGAAGATTATGAGGCGGCGCTGGGCACGAACGGCAGCAGGTGAGGGCGGAAGCTTGGAGCCATTTACATCCCCTTGGGCACCTTATTTTTATGACTGACAGGTTAGTAATAGCGTATTTTTAGCAAAATTAGCCTACAGATTACATTTATAAGACCACATTAGGAATGGTTAAAGCTCCCTGAACATAACCATATTTTTATCTGGAGGGGGTGAAACCTGGTGACAGAATCCCTTTAAGGGGTTAAAGTCTCTCTAATGTCAATAATGAATTTAAGCACATTCAAAGTCTCTCATTAGGCACATGCTCCCTCTAAGGAGGGTCTATTGCTCCCTATAAGGAGGGTCCTAACTACAACCCTCCCCTCTTTAGAGGGAGCATTAGAATGGGAAGAAGGTTCCATCCTCTGCAAATGTAGCTCTGCCAAGTCTGCTGCCACCTACTGGTGAACCAGGTACATTACATGAACATATACAGTTGCATAACATAATAGGAAATTGGAACTCACAATGTGAAAGACCTGCAATAAAGACACACATGACATTGGGTTAACCATAGGAGACAGTAGCGGGGTAAAGAAGTAGTAATGGCACTCTGGGTCATTACACTATAGACAGTAGATTGGTATCAGCCAAACAACCATTCCGCTGATCTGTATTACTTCTTTCTGTTGCTTTAGCATGGGACCACATTGGCTCACCAAACACGTGTTGTTTGCATAGAAAAGGACACACATGGAAGAACTATTCCCCTTTGTCAGCACCCTCTTTTAAAGGGTTTCTACCACCAGAAATACTGTTATGTAGCTGACTGACATTAGCGATGCGCCCATGTCAGCACTACATAACAGTATGTTTCTAACAGTAGTTGCTGCAGCCGTTTTTGTTAAAAATGTACTTTTATAGATATGCTAATGAGCCTCTAGGTGCTATGTGGGCGCCATTAGCACCTAGAGGGCTCCGTTCACTAACCATTTCAGCCGCCCATCGCGTCCCTCCAGCCCGCCTCGCTCCTGTTGATTGACGTGAAACTTCTCAGTATCGAGTACCAATTCCCGCGCCGTGCGCTTCTGTATTCGGCGCAGGCAGTGAATGCCACGCTCCTGGTGCCGGCTTCCTCATTGTAACGTAGTTGGCGCAGGCCCAGTGAGGAAGCCGGAGCCGGGAGAATACAGAAGCGCACGGCGCGGGAATTGGTACTCGATACTGAGAAGTTTCACGTCAATCAACAGGAGCGGGGCGGGCTGGAGGGACGCGATGGGCGGCTGAAATGATTAGTGGACGGAGTCCTCTAGGTGCTAATGACGCCCACATAGCACCTAGACGCTCATTAGCATATCTATAAAAGTAAGTTTTTAACAAAAACGGCTGCAGGAACTACTGTTAGAAACATACTGTTATGTAGTGCTGACATTAGCGGATCGCTAATGTCAGTCAGCTACATAACAGTATTTCTGGTGGTAGAAACCCTTTAAACAGGATAATTCCCTGGCCACCATGCAAAAAAATTATTAGGAATAGTTTAAGGAACATAACAAATATCAAGTTGATGAGTTGGCATCCAAATTCTTCCGATCTGATTGTGGATCCATGGGATTGTGCTGGAAAAATATGTGGAATCCACGGAGGTCCCACATCGCATTGTACAGAAACTAAAGGATCTGCTGCTAGATAGTGACAGGACACCTTCAGAGGTCTGATGTGGTCTACAGGGGTGGACATACTGCCTGTGCAGCTGGTTCAGCTGCACAGGGGCTCAGCAAGGGAGGGGGCCAATCTCAGTGTAAGCAGAGGCGTTTATTTTTTTGTCCTATCATATTTTTCACCTTGGTGTGGAGGTCGGAAGGGGGTGGATTTTTGGCGAATCTGCTGCCTGTTTGTGTCTACACTCCATAGCTGAAGGACCTTCGATGACATCATAGTTATGTGATCTTTTTAGCAGTGGAGGTAGGACCTGTGATGAGGTCACCGTCATGTGACCAGTGCAGAAAGAGGCAGCGCTCAGCAGTGGAGACCTGTGATGCCATGGAATGAATGTAAGTGTCAGAGAAATGCTGGGAGATGTGGTTCTCCCTATTATACCTTCTGTCACTACCAGAGCTTTGAGACGTTCTCACAGCTCTGTTTCTCCACCCCTGTGATGATGTCACTACTAGAGCTTGGAGGAGTTCCCTCTGCCCTGTTTCTCCACCCCTGTGATGAGGTCTTTACTTTCTGTTTCCTTCCTCCCAGCTGTCCCTCCTGTGTTTGATTTCGCTGCCTTTAAATCACCCCTCCTCCTTTGTAGAGGTGCGGATTATACTTTTCATTTGAGCTGTATCTCTCGCTTGAGTATCTTCACCTATGTGATATCTTTTCACTGGATCTGTGTTCTGCTGAAGCAAGTACTTCGGATATTGTCTGCTGACTTTGGATCTGTTTTCACTGCTGCTGCAGCTCCTTCAGTTAAGTGTTCAGACATTGTGTGTTTCTGTTTCTTTGCTGACTGGATCCGAGGCGACCTCGGTTCCCTCCATATACTGAGCAGGGCACCGGTGGCCGTGCCCCTTCCACTATTGTAGGGGTTTCAGTGGTCATCAGCCTTAGGTACGCGAGCATATCTCGATCCACCATCTGGATCTGGACATGTGCTTAGCAGCTTAGGGAGAGCATTTAGGGTCTGTCAGGGGTCACCCTTTATCCTCCCTAGTTTGGGTCCGGTCAGTTGCTATTCACTGTGTAGGCTCTTGTTGCTCACTTACAGCCATTACATTATAATCCGCCAAAACGTGGATCCGCTTTCTGACCTGGTTGACCGCATGCAGGGTCTTTTTTTGGAGGTAGCGGATCTCCGTCAATCTATGACTCAGCTTCAAGCATTGGGCTCTGCTCCGGCCCATGGAGTCTGTTGCGAGCCAAAGGTCTCACTTCCGGAAACGTTCTCCGGGGGCAGTGAGAATTTTGTTTGTTTCAGAGAGGCATGCAAACTCCATTTTTGCTTGTGTCCCCATTCCTCTGGTAATGAGGAACAGAGGGTGAGGATTGTCATCTCCCTGCTCAGGGGTAATGCTCAGACTTGGGCTTTTTCGTTGCCATCGGGGGATCCCTCCCTTCGATCCGTGGAAAGATTTTTTTGTTGCCCTGGGGCATATATATGATGACCCGTATCGTGTTGCTCTGGCCGAATCTAACTTACGTGTTTTATGCCAAAACAAACTGTCTGCGGAGCTTTATTGTTCTGAATTTCGGAGATGGGCAGCTGATTCAGGTTGGAATGATGCTGCACTCCGGAGTCAGTTCTCTCATGGTCTCTCAGAGAGATTGAAAGATGCGTTTTCTTTCCATGAGAGACCAACGTCCTTAGAGTCTGCCATGTCATTGGCGGTACGCCTTGACAGGCGTCTAATAGAAAGAAACAAGACCTCTCTGTCCAGCCATTTTCAGTCTAGGGGCAGTGGTGCGGACTCATCCAGTGTGCAGGGGCCTCATCCTCTCTCGGTTCCCTCTGTGGAGGAGCCCATGCAGCTAGGTCGACTTGCCCCTGATAAAAGAGGATTTAGTCCGAACTTATATCTCTGAGAGTCTAGATAAGGGGCATATTCGTCCCTCAAAATCACCTGTTGCCGCTGGTTTTTTTTTTGTTAAAAAGAAAGATGGCTCTCTGAGACCTTGCCTAGATTTTAGGGAGCTGAACCGTATCACGATCCGCGATCCCTATCCCCTTCCTCTGATCCCGGACCTCTTCAACCAAATTGTTGGGGCCAAGGTTTTTTCCAAATTGGATTTGAGAGGCGCGTACAACCTGGTCAGGGTCAGAGAGGGGGATGAATGGAAAACGGCCTTTAATACCCCTAACGGGCATTTTGAGAATCTGTTAGGCCTTTCGGCCTGATGAATGCTCCGGCCTTCTTTCAGCATTTTGTTAACAATATTTTCTACCATTTAATGGGGAAATTTGTATTGGTGTATCTTGATGATATTTGGATTTTTTCCCCTAATGTTCAGACCCATCAGGATCATCTTTTTCAGGTTCTGCGGATTCTGCGGGAGAATAAATTGTACGCCAAGCTGGAGAAATGTGTTTTTATGGTATCGGAGATTCAATTTCTGGGTTTTCTCCTCTCTGCTTCTGGTTTTCGCATGGATCCGGAGAAGGTCCGTGCTGTGTTGGAGTGGGAACTTCCTGAGAATCAGAAGGCATTGATGCGCTTTCTGGGTTTTGCGAACTATTACAGAAAGTTCATTTTGAATTATTCCTCTGTTGTCAAACCCCTCACTGACATGACAAAAAAGGGGGCGGATTTTTCCTCTTGGTCGGAGGAGGCGCTTGCAGCTTTTTCTAAGATTAAAGAGAGTTTTGCGTCTGCTCCCGTCTTGGTGCATCCTGATGTTTCCTTACCTTTTATTGTTGAGGTGGATGCTTCCGAGGTGGGTGTGGGTGCGGTTTTGTCCCAGGGCCCTTCTCCTGCCAAGTGGCGACCCTGTGCCTTTTTCTCTAAAAAACTCTCCCCGGCAGAGAGAAACTATGATGTGGGAGATAGGGATTTGTTGGCCATCAAGTTGGCTTTCAAGGAATGGCCCCATTGGTTGGAGGGGGCCAGGCACCCTATCACCGTTTTTACCGACCATAAGAATCTGGCGTACTTGGAGTCGGCCAGACGTATGAATCCGAGACAGGTCAGATGGTCTCTGTTCTTCTCCAGATTCAATTTTGTCGTTACATTCCGCCCTGGGATCAAAAATGTGAAGGCTGATGCTCTCGCTCGCTGTTTTCCGGGAGGAGGAAACTCTGAGGACCCGGGTCCCATTTTGGCGGAGGGGGTGGTTGTTTCTGCTCTGTATTCTGATTTGGAGGCCGAGGTCCAGGCTGCCCAGACTGAGGTACCTGCCCGTTGTCCTCCTGGGAAGTTGTTTGTGCCTCCTGAGTTACGTCACAGACTCTTCAAGGAGCATCATGATACTGTTCTTGCTGGTCACCCCGGGAGTAGAGCCACGATAGATCTCATTGCTCGGAGATTTTGGTGGCCGGCTCTTCGTAAGTTGGTGGAGGGTTTTGTGGCTGCTTGTGAGACGTGCGCTCGCGCTAAGGTCCCTCGTTCACGGCCTTCAGGTCCCCTTCTTCCGTTACCCATACCTTCCCGTCCTTGGAGACACCTCTCCATGGACTTTATCACGGATCTTCCTCGTTCCTCAGGGAAGTTGGTAATCCTGGTGGTGGTGGACCGTTTTAGCAAGATGGCTCATTTCGTACCCTTCCCTGGTTTACCCAGTGCTAAAACGTTGGCGCAAGCTTTTGTCGACCATATTGTTAAATTGCATGGCATTCCCTCGGATATTGTTTCCGATAGAGGCACGCAGTTTGTGTCCAGATTCTGGAAGGCTTTCTGTTCTCGCCTGGGGGTTCAGCTGTCCTTCTCTTCTGCTTTTCACCCGCAGTCGAATGGTCAGACTGAACGCGTCAACTAGAATCTGGAGACATATTTGCGCTGTTTTGTGGCAGAGAACCAGGAGGATTGGTGTTCATTTCTCCCTCTTGCTGAGTTTGCTCTGAACAACCTTCGTCAGGAATCTTCTGATAAGTCACCATTCTTTGGTGCATATGGGTTCCATCCGCAGTTTGGGAAATTCTTGGGAGGGGCTCCCTCTGGTTTGCCTGAGGAGGAGAGATTTTCCTCGTCTTTGTCTACCATTTGGCAAAAGATTCAGAGTAATCTTAGAAAGATGAGTGAGAAATATAAGCGTATTGGCTGATAAGAGACGTATGCCTGGTCCGGACCTGAATGTGGGTGATCTGGTGTAGTTGTCTACAAGAAATATTAAACTGAAGGTTCCCTCCAGGAAATTGGGTCCCAAGTTTATTGGGCCTTATAAAATCTTGTCAGTCGTCAATCCTGTTGCCTTCCGTCTTGATCTTCCACAGGTTTGGAAGATACATAATGTATTTCACAGGGCTCTTTTAAAACCATATGTCCAGCCCACGGTACCCTCCTCTTTGCCTCCTCCTCCGATTTTGGTTGATGGCAATCTGGAGTTTGAGGTTTCCAGAATTGTGGACTCTCGCATTGTCTGCGGTTCTCTTCAGTACCTCGTTCATTGGAAGGGTTATGGTCCTGAGGAGAGGATGTGGGTTCTGGTGTCGGACATTAAAGCCACTCGCCTCATCAGGACATTTCATAGGGCTCATCCTGAGAAGGTGGGTCCTGGGTGTCCGGAGTCCACCCGTAGAGGGGGGGGGGGTACTGTCACTACCAGAGCTTTGAGACGTTCTCACAGCTCTGTTTCTCCACCCCTGTGATGATGTCACTACTAGAGCTTGGAGGAGTTCCCTCTGCCCTGTTTCTCCGCCCCTGTGATGAGGTCTTTACTTTCTGTTTCCTTCCTCCCAGCTGTCCCTCCTGTGTTTGATTTCGCTGCCTTTAAATCACCCCTCCTCCTTTGTAGAGGTGCGGATTATACTTTTCATTTTAGCTGTATCTCTCGCTTGAGTATCTTCACCTATGTGATATCTTTTCACTGGATCTGTGTTCTGCTGAAGCAAGTACTTCGGGTATTGTCTGCTGACTTTGGATCTGTTTTCACTGCTGCTGCAGCTCCTTCAGTTAAGTGTTCAGACATTGTGTGTTTCTGTTTCTTTGCTGACTGAATCCGAGGCGACCTCGGTTCCCTCCATATACTGAGCAGGGCACCGGTGGCCGTGCCCCTTCCACTATTGTAGGGGTTTCAGTGGTCATCAGCCTTAGGTACGCAGGCATGTCTCGATCCACCATCTGGATCTGGACATGTGCTTAGCAGCTTAGGGAGAGCATTTAGGGTCTGTCAGGGGTCACCCTTTATCTTTCCTAGTTTGGGTCCGGTCAGTTGCTATTCACTGTGTAGGCTCTTGTTGCTCACTTACAGCCGTGACACCTTCTCCCTGCTTAGTCGGAGGGAAATATGTTATTTAAATGGGACTGTATGTTAGAGGCGCTGAAGTGAGGGGAGGGGTGTCAGTTACATAGGACTGTATGCTATAGAAGACTATAAAAAAAGATATGTTTTTTACATGGGACTGTATGTTATAGAATATTGGAGAAAGATGACTGGTGTTATTTACAAGGGACTGGATATTTTTGAAGACTGGAGGGTAAGGAGTGATGTTATTTATATGGGACTAACGTGTTTGAATGCATAACATAATTAACTTAATAACCATAAATTAACCAATGACGAGGGAGGTCCTAGAAGCCCCAATAACCTCATAAACACCGGGAAAACCTGCGTCTCCATCTTGCCCCCAGCCGTTGAACCCAGCTCGGAGGCAGCAACTGATGGACGCCTAGTTCGTTAATACCAGCTCCTCAATGAGAGTCCAGCCCCTCCCGCGGGGCCCTCCCATCCTCAGGTACCACCATATTTTTCCACTTCAAGGACCTCCCCGCCTCCACGACTGCCGCGACAAAACAAGTGACCCTGAACCCTGCCTGAAACCCTACTCCACCAACCATCTCCCATGTACCTCCTCCCCCATCCCCCACTGCCTACTACCTTATTCTTTTTTTTTTTTATGAACTTACCAAATACCGCATTCACCAGGGACGGGAGGGTGGGCGTTCGCTTGCCCTGGCCACAATGCTCCTGCTCCCGCCTCCTCCTTCCTCTGAGCCGTTGGCCACCCCCCCTGTTCACCTAGCAACTCGCGCCCTTCTCTCCTCCCTGCCTCCACCACTTAACCCCTACCTCACCTGTCTCCTCACTCCCAAACCCTCTTCATGAGCGGTCTCCCCTTACCGCTGCGCTCCCCGTCCGGCCTGACTCACATAACAGGTCAGTCCTTTAATTGTCCAAGTGTATTAGGGAGTCCTGAGGGATAGCTGAAGGCCTAGGGAGCATTTTAACATCAGCTATGGACTTCATTGGGGGAAGAAAGCTGGCACTAAAGTGCCTGGGGCAGCATCAAATCTAAATATGGACCTGGTTCCACAGCAGTAGCAGGATGTAGTGTCACACATCACACTGCTGGTTTGTGTAGGAGGAGGAGCGGTGCGGCCAGGAATCTGCTGTGCTCCTCCTCCTACACCGACCAGCAGAGCAATGTGTTACACTACATCCTGCTACTGCATATATTTTTTTAACTTCCTGTGAAGGGGGCACATATCTGACCATTACTACTGTGAGGGGGCACATATCTGACCATTACCACTGTGAGGGGGCACATATCTAGACACAACTACTGTGAAGGGGGCACATATCTGACCATAACTACTGTGAGGGGGCACATATCTAGACATAACTACTGTGAGGGGGCATATATCTAGACATAACTACTGTGAGGGGGCATATATCTAGACATTACTGTGAAGAGGCATATATCTAGACATAACTACTGAGAGGGGGCATATATCTAGACATTACTGTGAAGAGGCATATATCTAGACATAACTACTGTGAAGGGGGCACATATCTAGACATAACTACTGTGAGGGGGCACATATCTAGACATAACTACTGTGAAGGGGGCACATATCTGACCATTACTACTGTGAGGGGGCCCAAATCTGGACATAGCTACTATGTACTGGCACAAAGGGGGAATAATTACTATGTCGGGGCATTAAGGGGACTGGGTGTGTATAGTTATGCTTTGGGCAGAGTTAGAGGCGTGATCTAGTATGAAAAGAATATATATACATATTGTAAACATATTTACAAGATGTTTTTTATTTGCACATATATGTTTATATTTGTATGTGTGAATTGGGGGGGGGGGGGGGCAGGTACATCTTTTGCACAGGGACCCTTTGCTGCCTGTGTCCGCCCCTGGTGGTCTATACCTGAAAGGGTCAATGCTCTTTTGGCAGCACAAGTACTGTTGCCACCTGACCAACTTAATTAGTATTTGTGGCAGGAGGCCAATGTCAAATTTATTTTTGGCACAGTGAAGCACCAGGCAGTAATTCCCTGCTCTGCTCTCTAGCTGACGCCATATATTGAGTCAGCACTATGATAACGAGGTGGGAGTCTCCCCAGTACTGTCAGGGCTTGAGGATACAACTATTATTTAACTTTCATTCTATCTCTTAAATTGTCACAGCCAGGTCTTGGACCCAGGACCTTCTTTATTGGAGGATAAAACCCTAGACAGTGAGCCACTGGAAGTAATAGGAGGATTTTCTCTGGCTAAGAACAGTATTTTTGGCATGCCTAATGTATTCACATGTGTAATGTACTGGTATCTAGTATCTACAGATACATATCTATATATACCAGTGCACTGTATGTTGGGTTGTGTTTAGGTTTTTGGGCCTGTATTTTAAGTAGGGTCTGATCTTGAGTCTGGATTTATCTTTGTCTGAGCTTAGGGACTTTCATGTTCGGGGTCTGATCTGGAGTTTGATTTTATTTTGGAGTCTGAGCCTGGGGTCCTTATTCATGCTGGGTGTCTGAATTGATTAGAGCCTGAGTTTGATTCTAGGCTGTTTATTTATTTATTTTTTACATTACTTGTGATTGAAACGCATTAGTTTAGGGGGTGTCCTGTATCGATGTATGTAAAATATTGTACACTGGACGTCACTTCTTTAGGATCTACCTGATGCCACTGTTCATAGGAAAGCAAATATGATTACCACTACGTAGAAGTCATCTCTGGTCTACAAAGCCTGGAGTCCTGACTCTTCTTCTCTTCACAGAATTCTTCTCTGCTGGAGAGACCTGATCCAGATTTGCCGATATGTTTTCAGCAGACAGTTCTGGTTTGGATCCCTCTGATCTTCTTTTGGCTTTGTGCACCTTGGCAGCTGCTCAACTTGTGTCAATCAGACAAAGTGAAATCCCCTATTACTAAGCTGTATCTGACCAAGCAGGTAAGTCACCCAGACATTAAAATCCTGACAAAAGAGCACTTGGGTCTGTCGACCTGATCATAAAATGGTTGTTCTTGTTCAGGATTACAAAAAAAGGTTTGCTTGCTTTTTCTTTTCTTTTTCCTAAAAACAGTGCCACATCTGTCCATAGGCTGTGTCTGGTATTGCAACTCCTCTGTATTCAAGTAAATGCATTGAACTGCTATTCCAGACACAACCTGTATATAGATGTGGCGCTGTTTCTGAAAAAAAAAGATCAAACCTTTTTTTCTAATCCTGGACAACCTTTACATTTTTACTTAGGCCTCGTGCCACACGACCATATATGCTTTAGTATGTTTTGCGATCCACAAACCGCTGATACCAACCGTGTGCATGCCGCCATTTTCTTTATCCCTTCTGCAGAAATGTCCTATCCTTGTCTGCAAAATGGTCAAGTATAGGACATGTTCTTTTTAATTTTGCAGGATTGAGGCACGGACATATGGATACAGACAGCATTAGGCCTTCTGCACACGAACGTGGCCGTATTGCGGACCGCATTTCCAGATCCGCAATACAAGGGCACCGTTCCGTGTGCATTCCGCATCACAGATGCGGACCCATATACTTCAATGGGTTCGCAAATCCGGAGATGCGGAATGGTGCGGAACGGAAGCACGGAACCCTACGAGAGCACTACGGAGTGCTTCCGTGGGGTTTCGTCCCGTACCTTCGTTCGGCAAAAAGATAGAACATGTCCTATCTTTTTGCAGAACGGCCGAATCGCGGACCCATTAAAGTAAATGGGTCCGCGATCTGCTGCGGCTGCCACACATTTTGCGGGCCGCAGCACGACCACAGGGCGCACACGTTCGTGTGTAGGAGGCCTTACTGCTACCCTGCAGGTGCACTGTTTAGGTGCTAAAAATGTTGTTGGGGACATAAAGTTGCAATCTGAAAGCTCAGTACAATAGAAAAACATGGCTGCTTTGTATTAGAAACAGCGCCATTCCTGTGCATGGGTTGTGCCTGGTATTGCAGCTTCACAGCTTCATTCTAGAGAATGGGATTGAGCTGCAATACCAGACACAACCTGTGTACAGGTGTGGCACTATTTTTGATCTAATCCTGTAGATCTATCGGCCACGGCACCTTTAGGCCACCTGCGCACAGGTGCCAGTAAATGCACATAAGACAAGCACGAATTTCCGTGCGGATTTATGTGCGTTTGTGCAGCATATCTGCACTAAAATCTGGAATGTATTTTTGGGTGTGGATTAGACGCGGTTTTGCCGCAGATCTCGCCCTTCCATTGGTGAGGGTGAACTCCACAACTAACACGGCAAACCTTATAGACATGCTGCAGATTTAGAAATCCGCGCGGCAGGCCAATTACCGCACAGAAAAAACCTGCAAAGTGTATATGAGGTTTGTGTGATCTGATGCACTTTGCTGGTACTGTACTACGCTGCGGTTTTTCTGCACAGGAATTTTCACAAAGAAAACGCATGTATTCCGCGACGTGTGCAGGTGACCTTAGTGACCTTTTTAAAATAGGATGTTAGTGAGCTGTATTTTGTACGTCCTGTTCTAATCCGTACAGCAGGTCAATGCTGGGGTCACCTTCTGTGAAATACTAACTAAAGAACATATCGTGTGACGCTGCGAATCCTTGTAGTGCCGGACTCATCCAGAGTCGTAAGAGCCGTGGTGTAATATATGGGATGATGGAAGGTATAATATAGGTGTACACACACACACACACACACAGACATACAGATACAAAAGGTTGTGTTTCCCTTGTCAAATTTCATGTTCTTTTGATTGAAAAGGGTCAAAGGGTTTGTCCGAGATTAGCCCAGAAACAGCGCCACTCCTGTCCACAGGTTGTGTCTGGTATTGAATACAGTGTGAACCTGTCCCTTTAGGTTTATGTTTCCTCTTTTACAGATCCTGACGTTATTACTTTTATGCACTTCGATTGCTGGAATCGGCATCACAATATCAGAACATGTGGACGGACAGTCAAGCGCCAACTCTGCCAAAATACTTCCTACCGTCCTCTATGTAAATCCGGCCCTCCATGCTGTAACATGGGTAAGACCTGTTTGGATGATCTGTCCTGAATGTTATATAAAATACTAGTACAATCATTTTTCACCTCTGGCTAAAAACATTAGCATGGAGTTTGTGTGTTTGTGCAGCACGGGCTATTGATTTTTCCCTCCTCTATGCTTTGCACTGCAGCTCTGACTGTTCAGATTAGTTGCTGTCTGTAATCAAAAGGTCCCCAGGAAATTTGCACCAAACTCAATAAAAAGTGTGCCTTGTGTGAATGTGACCTGATATACTCCTCATCTCTATTCAGAATAATTTATGTCTTATATTGGCACTCAAAACACGTAGTCTGATTGTACATCTTCCTGTGCACTTAGATCTTGGTATTAATAGTCCACCATGGCCGAAGGTACTGTGTCCGGACAGACACTGGAGCCCTCTTCATCTTCTGGATTCTTTCCGTTGTTTGCGGGATTTTTCCATTTCAGTCTGTAATCCGAGTTGCGCTGAATGTAAGTAATAATGTTGTACCGTATAAAACACTATATATTATAAAACACCATTTATTATTAAACTCTATATAATATAAAACACCATCTAATGTAATATTATCATATAAAATACCATCTAATGTAATATAATAAAATATAAAACACCATCTATAGTAAAACTATATATACAAAAATAAAAAGCACCACAGGTAATATAGAACAATTTATGATATGAAACACTTTGCAATGCCAAACTATATATATAATGTAAAACATTGGATAATATAAATAACACCAAATATATAATACTTGAGAATACAAAACCCCATAAAATTTAAAACACTATATATTCAAAACATAATATAAAACACAATGTAATATAAAACAATAGCTAATATAAACCTCCTTATAATATATGTCTGTGAAGGTTCTCATTTATCCAGGTCATGGTATATCTGTAAAGAATAAATCAAGGCAACTGGATTTACTGTAGATTTCTTGTAGTTCTTCCAACGAGTGAAACGTTTTCAAGAAATCTACAGTACGTCCAGTTGCCTTGATTTATTCTTTACAGATATCCTTATAATATAAAACGATGTATATTGTAAAACACTATAATATGAAGCAATATAAATATATAATATAAAACACTACATCATAAAATAATATAAAATGTTAGGTAATGTAAAACAAAATATAACATGCTATATTATGAAACACTATATAATATAAGCACCATGTCATATATATAATAAAAACAAGATTAATATTATGTATTTTTTATGTTATGACGGCATATAATTTAAAACACTGCATGATATAGAACAACATACAATGAAAAACATTATATATTATAAAAAAATTATATAACAATATAAAGCATCATCTAATATAAACACTATGGGGGACATTTATTAAGACAGGCGTTTACACTCCGGTCTTAATAATCCGGATATCTGGTGAAGAGGCGCCAGCCTGTACATAACTTCAGCACATCCAGCACCAGTCTAAATTTAAGACGGCTTCCTTGCTGGCTTACATTTAGACAATATTCTACGCCTAATTGTCTCACCCACATCACGCCCACCTTTAGACCTGGGGTAAGTGGGGAAAAGTCGCACATTGCTGCACATAAAACCTTTCTAATATAGGCGTATTTCAGGTTAATAAATGACCCCCTATGTAATATAAAATTCTGCATTAAACCCTATTTCATGTAAAATACCATATAATATGAAAGACGATATAGAATACTATATAAGGCTAATATATTTTATAGTAATGAAACTAAACCTCTCCAGGAGACCACAGCTTTCAGACAACTACCCCTGAAACATTTTCTGTGACAAATTTTTTAATTCCCGAAGGCCTCATGCATACGACCGTTGTTCAGGTCCGCATACGAGCCGCAAATTTTCAATGGGGCCGCAAAAGATGCGGACAGCACTCCGTGTGCTGTCCGCATCCTTTGCTCCGTTCCGTGGCCCCGCAAAAAAAATATAGCATGTCATATAGGCATTTCTACAATGGGCCTCCGTTTTTGCGGACCGCAAAAAACTGAACGGTCGTGTGAATGAGGACTAAGGCTGGTTTCACACGAGCGAGTTTAATGCATTGAACTTGAAGCATATGTCTGTGAGAGCTCCCGTCCTGACCTACGTAGCACTGATGGGAACGCATAGCATTATATTGATTATAATCCTATGTAACCTTTACAGTTCTGGAATGTATTGTATAACACTGACATAATGCTGTCGGTGTTATCTGGCTGAAAACTGCCACAGCAATAACCACTTGAAAAATAGGCTGGTTTTAGGGGGTGGATTTTCTGCCATAGTGGATCTCCCTCTACTTTCAATCTTTGGATTGCAAAGGTTGAAAACTGCAGAAAAAAACCTACTGTACAGCAACTATTGACATGTTTTGAATGGTCATCTCAAAGACTCTACACAGCATCAAGGTGCACACGATGGCTGCCATGATGAGTATTTGGAAATGAGAGACTAGTGGATGCATGGAATAGCCTTCCTGCAGAAGTGGTAGCTGCAAATACAGTGAAGGAGTTTAAGCATGCATGGGATAGGCATAAGGCCATCCTTCATATAAGATAGGGCCAGGGGCTATCAGTATATTGGGCAGACTAGATGGGCCAAATGGTTCTTATCTGCCAACTGTCACGATAGGTTGGTAAGCAGGGAAATAACCAAACACAGGGAAACAAACAAAACAAATGACTAGGCCCAAAATCTAGGGAGAAAAGGGTCACCTCCTAGCGATCCATAAAAGTTTTCCCTAAACTGCTGTGCCCATGTGCATACCCTAATGGTAGATATGCACATTCCCTCATGCCTAAACCTATAAACCATGGGCAAACCCTAAGCTGTAGGGAAAAGGGTAGAGGCAACTTGCTTCTTCAAACCTGGAGAAAGCAAGCGTCTCCCTAGAAGCCTAGATAAAAGACACAATGGGAAATAACAGAGAGGACTTATCTAGAGCAGACGATCCACCACACTTCACAGGAAAGAACTATAACCCGCACAGGCCACTGGGGGAAGGAGGGAAAACTAGCCTGACTAACAATCAAACCCAGTACACCTGTGGGAAGGTGGATCCAGCTCAAACCCAAACCAAAACAAACAGAGAAGTCAGACATATGCAGCCAGTCTGACAGACCTCCGCACATTCACAGGGCAAGGCGTGACACTGAGACATTCTATGTTTCTATGAAAACAACATGTCCTTCTCCTATAAAACATTTTCATACATCTCTTTTTTTATTCACAGAGAGATATTCCGGATCTTCCCCGGTTCTGTTTGTTTTTCATCTCGTTTGGTCTTCAGGTTCTTATTCTTTTTATCTCTTCCATCTCAGAAACCAGCGATCTCTCAAAAAAGGTAAGGAAAGCCATCATGATGATGATGGCTAACTCGGCCAGGTAATGTGACATCATTGGTCGCCCACTAATTTTCTTCAAATTTCCTCCTATGTATAAGCAGGGGTGCACCACCAATGAGGCCAGGTGAGGCGATAACCTCAGGCAGAACCAAGTAGGGGCAAAGGGGGGGCAGCTTAAGGTCCATGGGCTGAAGAGAAAGGGTTAGGTTAAAAAATTGGCATTGGGGGAGGGGGTGCTGTTTTATTTTTCGCCTCAGGCAGCAGAAAGGCTAGTTGCCACGAATTAAAACCAGGATCCTATAGGTTGGCTTTTTACCTGTCAGATCCTATTGTTTCCCCAATGGGAAAGGAAGGTTTTAGCAGGAGATAATGGGGCAATTCCTCCAGTCTCTCCCAAACATGACCAGCAGTGAGACTTGAAAATAAGACAGCTATTACTTAGTGATAAAGGGAGGTTTTGCTCATCGAAAATTAGAGATTTATGTCTATCTTTGTATTCCGTCCCTTTTATTCTGTTCCTAGGCTGTTGTCTTTGTTTTCTATATAATCCGCTTATTCTGTGTATTATATACACCCCTCCAGTCCTTCATATACCCCAGGAGTAACATACCGTACAACCCTCGCAGATACTTATATATAAAAATAGTTTACTGATAACATAGAGATGACAAAGCAATGGCCATTATACATGAAGATACAGACACTACAAATAAGGCAGTACATAGAGGACACCACCACACACAGCTGCCTTCGTTCCTGCCCCTCCTGAATGCTATGCAAATGTGGCTAATAATGTGTATGTATATACAGTATATCCATAGTCCACCAATATACCGTCTACTGGATATACTCTTCTACCCAACTCACATCCAGTACCTGACCATTAGTACATGTACATACAGTACAGACCAAAAGTTTGGACACACCTTCTCATTCAAAGAGTTTTCTTTATTTTCATGACTATGAAAATTGTAGATTCACACTGAAGGCATCAAAACTATGAATTAACACATGTGGAATTATATACTTAACAAAAAAGTGTGAAACAACTGAAAATATGTCATATTCTAGGTTCTTCAAAGTAGCCACCTTTTGCTTTGATTACTGCTTTGCACACTCTTGGCATTCTCTTAATGCGCTTCAAGAGGTAGTCGCCTGAAATGGTTTTCACTTCACAGGTGGGCCCTGTCAGGTTTAATAAGTCGGATTTCTCGCCTTATAAATGGGGTTGGGACCATCAGTTGCCTTGTGGAGAAGTCAGGTGGATACACAGCTGATAGTCCTACTGAATAGACTGTTAGAATTTGTATTATGGCAAGAAAAAAGCAGCTAAGTAAAGAAAAACAAGTGGCCATCATTACTTTAAGAAATGAAGGTCAGTCAGTCCGAAAAATTGGGAAAACTTTAAAAGTGTCCCCAAGTGCAGTCACAAAAACCATCAAGCACTACAAAGAAACTGACTCACATGCGGACCGCCCCAGGAAAGGAAGACCAAGAGTCACCTCTGCTGCGGAGGATAAGTTCATCCGAGTCACCAGCCTCAGAAATCGCAGGTTAACAGCAGCTCAGATTAGAGACCAGGTCAATGCCACACAGAGTTCTAGCAGCAGACACATCTCTAGAACAACTGTGGAGAGGAGACTGTGTGAATCAGGCCTTCATGGTAGAATATCTGCTAGGAAACCACTGCCAAGGACAGGCAACAAGCAGAAGAGACTTGTTTGGGCTAAAGAACACAAGGAATGGACATTAGACCAGTGGGAATCTGCTTTGGTCTGATAACCCAAATTTGAGATCTTTGGTTCCAACCACCGTGTCTTTGTGCAACGCAGAAAAGGTGAACGGATGGACTCTACATGACTGGTTCCCAGTCATGGTGTGGGGGTGCTTTGCTGGTGACACTGTTGGGGATTTATGCAAAATTGAAGGCATACTGAACCAGCATGGCTACCACAGCATCTTGCAGCGGCATGCTATTCCATCCGGTTTGCGTTTAGTTGGACCATGATTTATTTTTCAACAGGACAATGACCTCAAACACACCTCCAGGCTGTGTAAGGGCTATTTGACCATGAAGGAGAGTGATGGGGTGCTGCGCCAGATGACCTGGCCTTCACAGTCACCGGACCTGAACCCAATCGAGATGGTTTGGGGTGAGCTGGACCGCAGAGTGAAGGCAAAAGGGCCAACAAGTGCTAAGCATCTCTGGGAACTCCTTCAAGACTGTTGGAAGACCATTTCAGATGACTACCTCTTAACCACCTCCCGATCGCTGTACGCGTATATGCGTCCGGGAGGTGGTTGCTTTATTCCTCCTGGACGCATATACGCGTCTTCTCGCGAGACGCGAGATTTCCTGTGAACGCGCGCACACAGGCGAGCGCGCTCACAGGAACGGAAGGTAAGCGAGTGGATCTCCAGCCTGCCAGCGGCGATCGTTCGCTGGCAGGCTGGAGATCCGAATTTTTTAACCCCTAACAGGTATATTAGACGCTGTTTTCATAACAGCGTCTAATATACCTCCTACCTGGTCCTCTGGTGGTCCCTTTTGTTAGGATCGACCACCAGAGGACTCAGGTAGGTCAGTACAGTCCCACCAAACACCACACTACACTACACTACACCCCCCCCCCGTCACTTATTAACCCCTTATAAACCCCTGATCACCCATGATCACCCCATATAAACTCCCTGATCACCCCCCTGTCATTGATCACCGCCCTGTCATTGATCACCCCCCTGTCATTGATCACCCCCCTGTCAGGCTCCGTTCAGACGTCCGTATGATTTTTACGGATCCACGGATACATGGATCGGATCCGCAAAAAGCATACGGACGTCTGAATGGAGCCTTACAGGGGGGTGATCAATGACAGGCGGGTGATCACCCATATACACTCCCTGATCACCCCCTGTCATTGATCACCCCCCTGTCATTGATCACCCCCCTGTAAGGCTCCATTCAGACGTCCGCATGATTTTTACGGATCCGATCCATGTATCCATGGATCCGTAAAAATCATGCGGACGTCTGAATGGAGCCTTACAGGGGGGGTGATCAGTGACAGGGGGGTGATCACCCTGATTACCCTGATCACCCCCTGTCATTGATAACCCCCCTGTAAGGCTCCATTCAGACGTCCGCATGCGTTCTGTGGATCCGATCCATGTATCCATGGATCCGTAAAAAATCATGCGGATGTCTGAATGGAGCCTTACAGGGGGGGTGATCAGTGACAGGGGGGTGATCACCCTGATCATCCCCTGTCATTGATAACCCCCCTGTAAGGCTCCATTCAGACGTCCGCATGCGTTTTGTGGATCCGATCCATGTATCCATGGATCCGTAAAAAATCATGCGGACGTCTGAATGGAGCCTTACAGGGGGGGTGATCAGTGACAGGGGGGTGATTACCCTGATCACCCCTGTCATTGATAACCCCCCTGTAAGGCTCCATTCAGACGTCCGCATGCGTTTTGTGGATCCGATCCATGTATCCATGGATCCGTAAAAAATCATGCGGACGTCTGAATGGAGCCTTACAGGGGGGGTGATCAGTGACAGGGGGGTGATTACCCTGATCACCCCTGTCATTGATAACCCCCCTGTAAGGCTCCATTCAGACGTCCGCATGCGTTCTGTGGATCCGATACATGTATCCATGGATCCGTAAAAAATCATGCGGATGTCTGAATGGAGCCTTACAGGGGGGGTGATCAATGACAGGGGGGTGATCAGGGAGTCTATATGGGTGATCACCCCCCTGTCATTGATCACCCCCCTGTCATTGATCACCCCCCCCCCCCTGGTAAGGCTCCATTCAGACATTTTTTTTGGCACAAGTTAGCGGAAATTTTTTGTTTGTTTTTGTTTTTGTTTTTTCTTACAAAGTCTCATATTCCACTAACTTGTGTCAAAAAATAAAATCTCACATGGACGCACCATACCCCTCACGGAATCCAAATGCGTAAACATTTTTAGACATTTATATTCCAGACTTCTTCTCACGCTTTAGGGCCCCTAAAAAGCCAGGCCAGTATAAATACCCCACATGTGACCCCATTTCGGAAAGAAGACACCCCAAGGTATTCCGTGAGGGGCATATTGAGTCCATGAAAGATTGAAATTTTTGTCCTAAGTTAGCGGAAAGTGAGACTTTGTGAGAAAAAAACAAAAAAAAATCAATATCCGCTAACTTATGCAAAAAAAAAAAAAATTCGAGGAACTCGCCATGCCCCTCATTGAATACCTTGGGGTGTCTTCTTTCCAAAGTGGGGTCACATGTGGGGTATTTATACTGCCCTGGCTTTTTAGGGGCCCGAAAGTGTGAGAAGAAGTCTGGGATCCAAATGTCTAAAAATGCCCTCCTAAAAGGAATTTGGGCCCCTTTGCGCATCTAGGCTGCAAAAAAGTGTCACACATCTGGTATTGCCGTACTCAGGATAAGTTGGGGAATGTGTTTTGGGGTGTCATTTTACATATACCCATGCTGGGTGAGAAAAATATCTTGGTCAAATGCCAACTTTGTATAAAAAAATGGGAAAAGTTGTCTTTTGCCAAGATATTTCTCTCACCCAGCATGGGTATATGTAAAATGACACCCCAAAACACATTGCCCAACTTCTCCTGAGTACGGCGATACCACATGTGTGACACTTTTTTGCAGCCAAGGTGGGCAAAGGGGCACCTTTCGGATTTCGCAGGCCATTTTTTACACATTTTGATTGCAAGGTACTTCTTACACATTTGGGCCCCTAAATTGCCAGGGCAGTATAACTACGCCACAAGTGACCCCATTTTGGAAATAAGACACCCCAAGGTATTCCGTGGGGGGCACGGCGAGTTCCTAGAATTTTTTATTTTTTGTCACAATTTAGCGGAAAATGATGATTTTTCTTTTTTTTTCTTTTTTCCTTACAAAGTCTCATATTCCACTAACTTGCGACAAAAAATAAAAAATTCTAGGAACTCGCCATGCCCCTCACGGAATACCTTGGGGTGTCTTCTTTCCAAAATGGGGTCACTTGTGGGGTAGTTATACTGCCCTGGCAATTTAGGGGCCCAAATGTGTGAGAAGAACTTTGCAATCAAAATGTGTAAAAAATGCCCTGCAAAATCCGAAAGGTGCACTTTGGAATATGTGCCCCTTTGCCCACCTTGGCAGCAAAAAAGTGTGACACATCTGGTATCGCCGTACTCAGGAGAAGTTGGGCAATGTGTTTTGGGGTGTCATTTTACATATACCCATGCTGGGTGAGAAAAATATCTTGGTCAAATGCCAACTTTGTATAAAAAAATGGGAAAAGTTGTCTTTTGCCAAGATATTTCTCTCACCCAGCATGGGTATATGTAAAATGACACCCCAAAACACATTCCCCAACTTCTCCTGAGTACGGCGATACCAGATGTGTGACACTTTTTTGATGCCAAGGTGGGCAAAGGGGCACATATTCCAAAGTGCACCTTTCGGATTTCGCAGGCCATTTTTTACACATTTTGATTGCAAGGTACTTCTTACACATTTGGGCCCCTAAATTGCCAGGGCAGTATAACTACGCCACAAGTGACCCCATTTTGGAAAGAAGACACCCCAAGGTATTCCGTGAGGGGCATGGCGAGTTCCTAGAATTTTATATTTTTTGTCGCAAGTTAGTGGAATATGAGACTTTGTAAGGAAAAAAGAAAAAAAAAGAAAAATCATCATTTTCCGCTAAATTGTGACAAAAAATAAAAAATTCTAGGAACTCGCCGTGCCCCCCACGGAATACCTTGGGGTGTCTTATTTCCAAAATGGGGTCACTTGTGGCGTAGTTATACTGCCCTGGCAATTTAGGGGCCCAAATGTGTAAGAAGTACCTTGCAATCAAAATGTGTAAAAAATGGCCTGCGAAATCCGAAAGGTGCACTTTGGAATATGTGCCCCTTTGCCCACCTTGGCTGCAAAAAAGTGTCACACATCTGGTATCGCCGTACTCAGGAGAAGTTGGGGAATGTGTTTTGGGGTGTCATTTTACATATAACCATGCTGGATGAGAGAAATATCTTGGCAAAAGACAACTTTTCCCATTTTTTTATACAAAGTTGGCATTTGACCAAGATATTTTTCTCACCCAGCATGGGTATATGTAAAATGACACCCCAAAACACATTCCCCAACTTCTCCTGAGTACGGCGATACCAGATGTGTCACACTTTTTTGCTGCCAAGGTGGGCAAAGGGGCGCATATTCCAAAGTGCACCTTTTGGATTTCACCGGTCATTTTTTACACATTTTGATTGCAAAGTTCTTCTCACACATTTGGGCCCCTAAATTGCCAGGGCAGTATAACTACCCCACAAGTGACCCCATTTTGGAAAGAAGACACCCCAAGGTATTCTGTGAGGGGCATGGTGAGTTCCTAGAATTTTTTATTTTTTGTCGCAAGTTAGTGGAATATGAGACTTTGTAAGAAAAAAAAAAAAATAATAAATCATCATCATTTTCCGCTAACTTGTGACAAAAAATAAAAAGTTCTATGAACTCACTATGCCCATCAGCGAATACCTTAGGGTGTCTACTTTCCGAAATGGGGTCATTTGTGGGGTTTTTCTACTGTTTGGGCATTGTAGAACCTCAGGAAACATGACAGGTGCTCAGAAAGTCAGAGCTGTTTCAAAAAGCGGAAATTCACATTTTTGTACCATAGTTTGTAAATGCTATAACTTTTACCCAAACCATTTTTTTTTTTGCCCAAACATTTTTTTTTTTATCAAAGACATGTAGAACAATAAATTTGGCGAAAAATTTATATATGGATGTCGTTTTTTTTGCAAAATTTTACAGCTGAAAGTGAAAAATGTCATTTTTTTTGCAAAAAAATCGTTACATTTTGATTAATAACAAAAAAAGTAAAAATGCCAGCAGCAATGAAATACCACCAAATGAAAGCTCTATTAGTGAGAAGAAAAGGAGGTAAAATTAATTTGGGTGGTAAGTTGCATGACCTAGCGATAAACGGTGAAAGTAGTGTAGTGCCGAAGTGTAAAAAGTGCTCTGGTCATGAAGGGGGTTTCACCTAGCGGGGCTGAAGTGGTTAAAGCTCATCAAGAGAATGCCAAGAGTGTGCAAAGCAGTAATCAAAGCAAAAGGTGGCTACTTTGAAGAACCTAGAATATGACATATTTTCAGTTGTTTCACATTTTTTTGTTATGTATATAATTCCACATGTGTTATTTCATAGTTTTGATGCCTTCAGTGTGAATCTACAATTTTCATAGTCATGAAAATAAAGAAAACTCTTTGAATGAGAAGGTGTGTCCAAACTTTTGTTCTTTACTGTATAGTGACTCATGTATAAAGAGCATATATATAGTCTACTGGTAATACAATCGCAGACTACAAATATCTATATCAGGCATCCTCAAACTGCGGCCATCCAGCTGTTGCAAAACTACAACTCCCAGCATGCCCGAACAGCCTACAGGTATCAGCCTACAGCAGGGCATTGTGGGAGTTGTAGTTTTACAACAGCTGGAGGGCCACAGTTTGAGGATGCCTGATCTATATGCACACACATAAAGTCTACTGGGATATTATACTTATATACATAGACACATAAGCAGACATATAACTTAGCTTGCTCCTGAAGTGCTGTTGGTCCAAGGGGTTGGCAGTAAGAGAGAGCAAGAGAGAGTCCCCAAGTTTCTCATTGCATATATATTCCTGTGTCCCAGCCCCCACCATGGACTCCACCCCATGACCACCCAAATATCTTCCCAATCTGTTTGCCAAGAAAATGTTGTCCAATTGCTTTTACAATGTGCCCTTCCTGCCATTGATATGCTAACAAGGGACACAATGACCATATGGCTACTGGCCATACTGATATCACTCAATGGGTGAATACCACTGGATATCAATATACACTATATCCAATTATTAGGCATATTTGTGTGGTCATCAGGTTGAGGTTCTGGCTGAGAGCCATATTTACCTGTAACACTTAGTGTAAGTGTTGTTGCATTTTATAGTTAATATAGTAAAGGGACAGGAATGTTAAGCATTTTTGAAATATACTTTAGAAAAGGGGTTTAAGAGTTTTCTTAGCAAAAGCTTTGAGCATTGCTAAGGGGAGTCTGTCTTCAGTATTCAGCGTTTTACTTAGCGCGAGGCCTGTGTGTAACAAGTCAGATAGACAGGGTGATGGGCAGTGATAGTTAGGCCACATGTCCATAGTCAGGGACTGGGATAATGACAAGAGGCAGGAAGGAAGCCTCTGATTGTTAGACATAGGCGTCTTCAGCGCTCAGTAGGACTTAAGACTGAAGACAGACTCTTAGCAACACTCCATTAGAGCTTTGCTAAGGAGACTCTTTACATCCTACAAAAAAAGCATCTTTCCCTAATAAAGTATATTACAAAAAATGTTTAACATCCCTGTCCCTACCCAGTATTAATAATAAACTGAAATGACAGTTATACTTTAAGGGAGCTCTCTGGGCTTTTAATATTGATGACCTATCCTCAGGATAGAGCAGGAAGAGAGACGGGAGAAAGTAAGTGCACACTGCATGCGCCGTCTCCTCATACAGTTGATCGGTGGGGGTATCTTGAGGATAAGTCGTCAATACAAAAAGCCTGGAAAACCCCTTTAGGTTCAGAGCTCCCTTTTTTTTTTCCATAATGGTAGCTTCATGATTTGCTGTGGCGCTTCTCCATATGCGTCCTAGTCAAATGTAGACAGTACAGCTTCAGAGGACATTATGTTCAGCAGTTACATGACCTTTGTCATCAGCGCATGAACAGCGATGGAGCTTTGGCCACAGGATGTTTATGGACGAGGACAATAAGGCAGAATATTATTTTTTTTTTTTATGTTTTTGGCTTACAATGAATATTATCGTTTTTCAGCAGAATCACCTTCAGCTGGTATGACAGGTAGGTTTTCTGTATGTTTCTACGTGCATTTCTTGCATGATCTGTCCATTAACCTCAGTGAGACAAAAACGTAGCAAATAGTCTGTTTTGTGTATTCACCTCCTGTGCAGACATATGTGACTGCATGGTAACAGGCTGCAAGCAAACCCTGTGTAGTCTGATGATGTAGACATGTGTTACTCCATATCATCTGCTCTCTTATTTCTAAGTTCTAACCTCTAGACTGTAGGAGAGGGCACATGAGAGTAACACAACTATGGGACCAGACTACGCAGAGTTTCTTTGTAGTCTGTTACCATGGAGATACATAGATCTGTAAGTGTTGTATACCCATAAAGGTAGAAGTTTTGTTTTTCCCACACCATTTTATAAACGTATGGCATGGGAAGTATCACTTTAATGCCTGAAAAAAATGGAAGCCCTAAAATCTACAACCTGCTCAGTCAGTTCTGAGACTGGTATTTGAGTCGGGTAGCATTCTAGGGCCACTTATATTAATAAATTATTAAATTATTAATAAAAACTGCAGAATAGGGGTAATAAATGTGGGGGGTTAGTTCTATTTTATCACCTGCTGTGTTCCAAAAATGGATTAAAATTTACCAAAAAAATGTTTACATTTCACCTCCATTTTGCATTAATTCTGGTGAATACTTTGAGAAGAGCATTTTTAAAAAAAATATGGGGAGATGTATGGGGGTAGGGCGGGGGGTTGTTATATGCAGGCCTTTCAGAACCACTTCAGAACTGAATTGGTCCCTGAAAAAATTGGATTTATTTGAGGTATCACTATTTATCTTAAATGCAGAAAAATTTCATGATTTTTTTGTTATAAACAAGAAATATATCTGGCAAAATTTCCTACTAACACAAGGTACTATAGGTCACAAGAAAACAGCCTCAGAATCTCTTGTATAAGTAAAAGCATTCCAAAGTTATTACTACACAAAGTGACACCTGTCAGATTTGAAAAATGGGGCTGTGTCCCAAAGGCCAAAATAGGCTTCATCTTTAAAGGGGTTGTGCGAGAATAGAGGGCTTCGGGTGAACGTCCCCACTTAGCCAGACCTGTAAAGGGTAGTTTACTTACCTGCTTCCCAAAACGTATAAAAAGGGGTTAGGGTCCGCTCTGCAATAAAGGAAAGCTTAGGGGTAACACAAAAATCACTGTTTCTTTTTATGCTGCTTCTTCCAATCTCCACCTTATCCTTCCTCCTTCGCAGCTTCTTGGTCTCTGAACCAACGAGTGGTAGTGGGTATGCTTCTCACGCCTTCAAAGAGAGTATCAACATAGCACAGACCCATATGTAAAATAGTTCACGCTTCTTTATTACGGGATCATAATTTTGAACATCACATAGAACATATGATAAAACCCGACTTTGGGCTTTATCATATGTTCCAACGCCCCCCATTCTTACACAACCCCTTTAAGGGGTTAAACAATATTACATGAAAAATTGCTTCATTTTTTTTCTTATAGACTGGCTGGAGGAATCATATTGGCTTCAAAAGTACACGCACCATTTAATTTCAACTTGAGAGGTCTCCATTGTTATATCTCACACTTTAACCGTTAACACTTTGTTTCGTGCAGCATAGTTGTTAAAGGGTTCAGGAAACCTTTAGTCATGGAAGATCTCTGGGAACTGAGCAAAGAAAATCAGTCCCAACACAACTATGAAGCATTCGACAAAGCGATGAAGCTGGAAGTGGCGAAAGCAAGGAAGGCTCTGGAGAAACGTAGGAATAAGAGGAAACAGCAGGACGGAGCTATTGAAATGAACGGGCTGAGCAAGGTGCACAGCCAGGAAGTACTGGTTGAGGTAAGATCCTAGATATACTCCCTGTTGTGTGGGCTACTGTTTGTCTATAGAGGTGTTCATGTTCATTGGGATCTATGTACTCCAACTATACCCATCCATCATAGAACCATATTTACCAGCATTCTTAATGAAATATTTGGGTTATTTAAGCCCTGCCACCAGGAATGCCCGCAAACCTGGTAGGACTTTCCACTTATGGACAGGATCTATTCAAGCCCCACCCGATTTTGACCAGGGAAAGCCTGAATTTCCCAGGACTGTCTCTAAAAATTAGGGACATTCCCTGCAAATTAGGGACTATTGGCAACGATGCATAACTATGGAAGCAGTACATCCCTCAAAACCCCCACCCACCATATCAGCTTCCTTTTAACTTTTATTTCCTGCATCATTATCTGAATTTTTTTGTCCCTTTCTAGAAAAAAAAGAAGAAAGAGTCTGTATCTGGAACGTCTAAAGATTACCCCAAGTCCTGGCTATATAAGACCTTGATTAAAGCAAATGCAAAGATCATCCTACGATCAGTTTTCTTTAAACTCATTCAAGACATCTTGGTGTTCGTCAGCCCCCAGATCTTGAAGTAAGATTTGTTTTCCCCTTTTATCTCTTTCACTGTCTTTATATTGGGGACAGTCAACCATAAACGGCAGCTTGTGTGTGCTGAGGAATCTGCCAGACATTTATAGGTGGTGTCTGGATAAAGAAAAAGGGTCTACTTTTTTTTATAGGTACAGTACCACTTTTCGTAAGGTGCAGGGGCTCTCAACCTGCACATAATGGATAGTGGGGGTTCACTACCTTACAGAGCCACCAAGTCCCAGCAAGAAACAACTGCAAAAAGTGTACAAAAACAAGATGTGCACTCCTCCTTCTGGTTTTGCATATAGGATTGAATTGTTTATTAATAAAATTAATTAAAAACAAATATATAAAAAAAATTGCTAAAAACACTCCCCAATTTTTTTTTGTATACAATCCCAAGAATTATAGAAATATGGGATAACAGTACATGATTCCACTATCAATTGCAATGCATGATAGTTTAAAGGGATATTTGAGGTCGCTGGTAATTGCAGGGCAATGTCATATAGTCCGCTCCTATAGCTCACAATATATACCAGTTCAAATATCTAAAATTTCATATACATTATGGATTCATGACAGTGATTTCATTCCACATTTCATATACAGTTGCAAGAAAAAGTATGTGAACCCTTTTTAATTATATGGATTTCTGCACAAATTGGTCATAAAATGTGATCTGATCTTCATCTAAGTCGCAACAATAGACAATCACAGTCTGCTTAAACTAATATAATTAAATTTTACCATGTTTTTATTGAACACACCATGTAAACATTCACAGTGCAGGTGGAAAAAGTATGTGAACCCTTGGATTTAATATCTGGTTGAACCTCCTTTGGCAGCAATAACTTCAACCAAACCTTTCCTGTAGTTGCAGATCAGACGTGCACAACGGTCAGGAGTAATTCTTGATCATTCCACTTTACAGAACTGTTTCAGTTCAGCAATACTCTTGGGATGTCTGGTGTGAATCGCTTTCTTGAGGTCATGCCACAGCATCTCCATCGGGTTGAGGTCAGGACTCTGACTGGGCCACTCCAGAAGGCATATTTTCTTCTGTTTAAGCCATTCTGTTGTTTATTTTACTTCTATGCTTTGGGTCGTTGTCCTGTTGCAACACCCATCTTCTGTTGAGCTTCAGCTGGTGGACAGATGGCCTTAAGTTCTCCTGCAAAATGTCTTGATAAACTTGGAAATTCATTTTTCCTTCGATGATGGCAATCCGCTGCAAAGCAGCCCCAACCCATGATGCCCCCACCACCATACGTCACAGTTGGGATGAGGTTTTGATGTTGGTGTGCTGTGCCTCTTTTTCTCCACACATAGTGTTGTGTGTTTCTTCCAAACAACTCAACTTTGGTTTCATCTGTCCACAGAATATTTTGCCAGTACTGCTGGGGAACATCCAGGTGCTCTTGTGCAAACTGGAAACGTGCAGCAATGTTTTTTTTGGACAGCATTGGCTTCCTCTGTGGTATCCTCCCATGAAATCCATTCTTGTTTAGTGTTTTACGTATCGTAGATGCGCTAACAGGGATGTTAGCATATGTCAAAGACTTTTGTAAGTCTTTAGCTGACACTCTAGGATTTTGCTTCACCTCTTTGAGCAGTCTGCGCTGTGCTCTTGCAGTCATCTTTACAGGACGGCCACTCCTAGGGAGAGTAGCAGCAGTGCTGAACTTTCTCCATTTATAGACAATTTGTCTTACCGTGGACTGATGAACAGCAAGGCTTTTGGAGATACTTTTATAACCCTTTCCAGCTTTATGCAAGTCAACAATTCTTAATCGTAGGTCTTCTGAGAGCTCTTTTGTGCGAGGCATCATTCACATCAGGCAATGCTTCTTGTGAAAAGCAAACCCAGAACTGGTGTGTGTTTTTAATAGGGCAGCTGTAACCAACACCTCCAATCTCATCTCATTGATTGGACTCCAGATGGCTGAAACCTTACTCCAATTAGCTCTTGGAGAAGTCATTAGTCTAGGGGTTGACATACCTTTTCCACCTGCACTGTAAATCTTTACATGGTGTGTTCAATAAAAACATTTAATTCTTTGAGTGTTATTAGTTTAAACAGACTGTAATTGTCTATTGTTGTGACTTAGATGAAGATCAGATCACATTTTATGATCAATTTGTGCAGAAATCTATATCATTCCAAAGGGTTCACATTCTTTTTCTTGCAACTGTATATAATATTTGGTTGTGAGCAGCCTGTATATATGGAAATATATTCCAGTAACAGAGGTATCATAAACCAAAAATCATGATCAGTCCATAAAAATATCTATGAGCATTGCAATCAATCCATAGTCCTCACTCTGAGAAAACAAAACAATTCCCTCCACAATAATGAAGTAGGAAGGCTGACTAGTGATTATCAGCAAGCACGCGCTGGCTGGTATTTCTCAGCAAGCCAAGCGCACGTGTCTTCCCTGATACAAGAGCCTCCGCAATATTCAGTGACACTCTGCAATGTTCAGTAAGGAGCGGGGCAGTGTTATTACCAAGGCTCAACATGACCAGCAAGCTCAGTCTTAACATCCTATTTTAGTGTGGATTCATATCGCCAGCATTGCTTGTAATGTCATTCACTTACTTGGAGTGAGCTCCTCAGTCCCGAGGTATGTGGGGTTGTGCACTTACCCCTCCTCCTTCTGCTTCAGCGCTGGATAATTTTATCTTTATGGAGGTTCCTGTAGTAGCAAGCTTGTATGTTTCGAGTCATCAAACATTTAGTTTGTATTTGGCTGTAGCGCGCTACTTCCTCCTTCAGCTTGGACACATCAACAGCAGCGAGTTTGCTCCAGGATAAGCAGTACTATATACACCTAGGGTCCGGACTGTGTATATAGATAGATATAGTTATATTTCCTGAGGATACCATACGTGTTTCAGAGCACTAGCTCCTTCAGTGGTTTACATTTGCAGATGTAGCGATGCCATCTATTTATAGTCCATTATCGCTCTGTGGAGTGATTACAAAGCTGGATTAGATTGATCCACGATTATGTTGTGGGTAAAACCCGAATATGGAACCATTTCCTATGATTCTTCTCTGCAGCGCCGCCGGCATCCCGCTCAGGAGGAGGAGCAAAGACGCGGCCGCGTCTCCATGGTGACAAGAGGGCGGGGAGTACCCGGGCGCGCACCTCTCTTCAGTACGGCCGGCGTCCTCCATCTCCTAGACAACGGCAGGAGGAAAACTGAGCGCCAATGTTAATGAGTCTGCACTCAGGTGTACTGAGATGCTGGACATGGGTCATGTGACCCATCAAGAGGATCTATTTAAGCAGGTAACCTGCTGGCCGCAGGTTGCCTGTGATTGGTCTTGATACCTCACTAGTAGAGTTGAGCGAACACCTGGATGTTCGGGTTCGAGAAGTTCGGCCGAACATCCCGGAAATGTTCGGGTTCGGGATCCGAACCCGATCCGAACTTCGTCCCGAACCCGAACCCCATTGAAGTCAATGGGGACCCGAACTTTTCGGCACTAAAAAGGCTGTAAAACAGCCCAGGAAAGAGCTAGAGGGCTGCAAAAGGCAGCAACATGTAGGTAAATCCCCTGCAAACAAATGTGGATAGGGAAATGAATTAAAATAAAAATTAAATAAATAAAAATTAACCAAAATCAATTGGAGAGAGGTTCCATAGCAGAGAATCTGGCTTCCCGTCACCCACCACTGGAACAGTCCATTCTCAGATATTTAGGCCCCGGCACCCAGGCAGAGGAGAGAGGTCCCGTAACAGAGAATCTGTCTTCATGTCAGCAGAGAATTAGTCTGCATGTCATAGCAGAGAATGAGGCTTCACGTCAGCCACCACTGCAACAGTCCATTGGCATATATTTAGGCCCAGCACCCAGGCAGAGGAGGGAGGTCCCGTAACAGAGAATCTGTCTTCATGTCAGCAGAGAATTAGTCTGCATGTCATAGCAGAGAATGAGGCTTCACGTCAGCCACCACTGCAACAGTCCATTGGCATATATTTAGGCCCAGCACACACACAGGCAGAGGAGAGAGGTCCCGTAACAGAGAATCTGGCTTCATGTCAGCAGAGAATCAGTCTGCATGTCATAGCAGAGAATGAGGCTTCACGTCAGCCACCACTGCAACAGTCCATTGGCATATATTTAGGCCCAGCACACACACAGGCAGAGGAGAGAGGTCCCGTAACAGAGGATCTGGCTTCATGTCAGCAGAGAATCAGTCTGCATGTCATAGCAGAGAATCAGGCTTCACGTCAGCCACCACTGCAACAGTCCATTGTCATAAATTTAGGCCCAGCACCCAGGCAGAGGAGAGAGGTCCCGTAACAGACAATCTGGCTTCATGTCAGCAGAGAATTAGTCTGCATGTCATAGCAGAGAATGAGGCTTCACGTCAGCCACCACTGCAACAGTCCATTGGCATATATTTAGGCCTAGCACACAGGCAGAGGAGAGAGGTCCCGTAACAGACAATCTGGCTTCATGTCAGCAGAGAATCAGTCTGCATGTCATAGCAGAGAATGAGGCTTCACGTCACCCACCACTGCAACAGTCCATTGGCATATATTTAGGCCTAGCACACAGGCAGAGCAGAGAGGTCCCGTAACAGACAATCTGGCTTCATGACAGCAGAGAATCAGTCTGCATGTCATAGCAGAGAATGAGGCTTCACGTCACCCACCACTGCAACAGTCCATTGGCATATATTTAGGCCTAGCACACAGGCAGAGCAGAGAGGTCCCGTAACAGACGATCTGGCTTCATGTCAGCAGAGAATCAGTCTGCATGTCATAGCAGAGAATGAGGCTCACGTCAGCCACCACTGCAACAGTCCATTGGCATATATTTAGGCCTAGCACACAGGCAGAGGAGAGAGGTCCCGTAACAGACAATCTGGCTTCATGTCAGCAGAGAATCAGTCTGCATGTCATAGCAGAGAATGAGGCTTCACGTCAGCCACCACTGCAACAGTCCATTGGCATATATTTAGGCCCAGCACCCAGGCAGAGGAGGGAGGTCCCGTAACAGACAATCTGGCTTCATGTCAGCAGAGAATCAGTCTGCATGTCATAGCAGAGAATGAGGCTTCACGTCACCCACCACTGCAACAGTCCATTGGCATATATTTAGGCCCAGCACACACACAGGCAGAGGAGAGAGGTCCCGTAACAGAGAATCTGTCTTCATGTCAGCAGAGAATTAGTCTGCATGTCATAGCAGAGAATCAGGCTTCACGTCACCCACCACTGCAACAGTCCATTGGCATATATTTAGGCCCAGCACCCAGGCAGAGGAGGGAGGTCCCGTAACAGAGAATCTGTCTTCATGTCAGCAGAGAATTAGTCTGCATGTCATAGCAGAGAATGAGGCTTCACGTCACCCACCACTGCAACAGTCCATTGGCATATATTTAGGCCTAGCACACAGGCAGAGGAGAGGTTCATTCAACTTTGGGTAGCCTCGCAATATAATGGTAAAATGAAAATAAAAATAGGATTGAATGAGGAAGTGCCCTGGAGTCCAATAATATATGGTTATGGGGAGGTAGTTAATGTCTAATCTGGACAAGGGACGGACAGGTCCTGTGGGATCCATGCCTGGTTCATTTTTATGAACGTCAGCTTGTCCACATTGGCTGTAGACAGGCGGCTGCGTTTGTCTGTAATGACGCCCCCTGCCGTGCTGAATACACGTTCAGACAAAACGCTGGCTGCCGGGCAGGCCAGCACCTCCAAGGCATAAAAGGCTAGCTCTGGCCACGTGGACAATTTAGAGACCCAGAAGTTGAATGGGGCCGAACCATCAGTCAGTACGTGGAGGGGTGTGCACACGTACTGTTCCACCATGTTAGTGAAATGTTGCCTCCTGCTAACACGTTGCGTATCAGGTGGTGGTGCAGTTAGCTGTGGCGTGTTGACAAAAGTTTTCCACATCTCTGCCATGCTAACCCTGCCCTCAGAGGAGCTGGCCGTGACACAGCTGCCTTGGCGACCTCTTGCTCCTCCTCTGCCTTGGCCTTGGGCTTCCACTTGTTCCCCTGTGACATTTGGGAATGCTCTCAGTAGCGCGTCTACCAACGTGCGCTTGTACTCGCGCATCTTCCTATCACGCTCCAGTGCAGGAAGTAAGGTGGGCACATTGTCTTTGTAGCGTGGATCCAGCAGGGTGGCAACCCAGTAGTCCGCACAGGTTAAAATGTGGGCAACTCTGCTGTCGTTGCGCAGGCACTGCAGCATGTAGTCGCTCATGTGTGCCAGGCTGCCCAGGGGTAAGGACAAGCTGTCCTCTGTGGGAGGCGTATCGTCATCGTCCTGCCTTTCCCCCCAGCCACGCACCAGTGATGGACCCGAGCTGCGTTGGGTGCCACCCCGCTGTGACCATGCTTCATCCTCATCCTCCTCCACCTCCTCCTCATCCTCGTCCTCCTCGTCCTCCAGTAGTGGGCCCTGGCTGGCCACATTTGTACCTGGCCTCTGCTGTTGCCAAAAACCTCCCTCTGAGTCACTTCGAAGAGACTGGCCTGAAAGTGCTAAAAATGACCCCTCTTCCTCCTCCTCCTCCTCCTCCTGGGCCACCTCCTCTTCCATCATCGCCCTAAGTGTTTTCTCAAGGAGACATAGAAGTGGTATTGTAACGCTGATAACGGTGTCATCGCCACTGGCCATGTTGGTGGAGTACTCGAAACAGCGCAACAGGGCACACAGGTCTCGCATGGAGGCCCAGTCATTGGTGGTGAAGTGGTGCTGTTCTGTAGTGCGACTGACCCGTGCGTGCTGCAGCTGAAACTCCACTATGGCCTGCTGCTGCTCGCACAGTCTGTCCAGCATGTGCAAGGTGGAGTTCCACCTGGTGGGCACGTCGCATATGAGGCGGTGAGCGGGAAGGCCGAAGTTACGCTGTAGCGCAGACAGGCGAGCAGCAGCAGGATGTGAACGCCGGAAGCGCGAACAGACGGCCCGCACTTTATGCAGCAGCTCTGACATGTCGGGGTAGTTGTGAATGAACTTCTGCACCACCAAATTCAGCACATGCGCCAAGCAAGGGATGTGCGTCAAATTGGCTAGTCCCAGAGCTGCAACGAGATTTCGCCCATTATCACACACCACCAGGCCGGGCTTGAGGCTCACCGGCAGCAACCACTCGTCGGTCTGTTGTTCTATACCCCGCCACAACTCCTGTGCGGTGTGGGGCCTGTCCCCAAAACATATGAGTTTCAGAATGGCCTGCTGACGTTTACCCCGGGCTGTGCTGAAGTTGGTGGTGAAGGTGTGTGGCTGACTGGATGAGCAGGTGGAAGAAGAGGAGGAGGAAGCCGAGAAGGAGGAGGTGGCAACAGGAGGCAAAGAATGTTGCCCTGCGATCCTTGGCGGCGGAAGGACGTGCGCCAAACAGCTCTCCGCCTGGGGCCCAGCTGCCACTACATTTACCCAGTGTGCAGTTAGGGAGATATAGCGTCCCTGGCCGTGCTTACTGGTCCACGTATCTGTGGTTAGGTGGACCTTGCCACAGATGGCGTTGCGCAGTGCACACTTGATTTTATCGGATACTTGGTTGTGCAGGGAAGGCACGGCTCTCTTGGAGAAGTAGTGCCGGCTGGGAACAACATACTGTGGGACAGCAAGCGACATGAGCTGTTTGAAGCTGTCTGTGTCCACCAGCCTAAATGACAGCATTTCATAGGCCAGTAGTTTAGAAATGCTGGCATTCAGGGCCAGGGATCGAGGGTGGCTAGGTGGGAATTTACGCTTTCTATCAAATGTTTGTGAGATGGAGAGCTGAACGCTGGCGTGTGACATGGTTGAGACGCTTGGTGACGGAGGTGGTGGTGGTGGTGTTGGTGGTACATCCCCTGTTTGCTGGGCGGCAGGTGCCAACGTTCCTCCAGAGGCGGAGGAAGAGGCCGAGGCGGCAGCAGCAGAATAGGCCGAGGCGGCAGCAGCAGAAGAGGTAGCAGGGGGAGCCTGAGTGACTTCCTTGGTTTTAAGGTGTTTACTCCACTGCAGTTCATGCTTTGCATGCAGGTGCCTGGTCATGCAGGTTGTGCTCAGGTTTAGAACGTTAATGCCTCGCTTCAGGCTCTGATGGCACAGCGTGCAAACCACTCGGGTCTTGTCGTCAGCACATTGTTTGAAGAAGTGCCATGCCAGGGAACTCCTTGAAGCTGCCTTTGGGGTGCTCGGTCCCAGATGGCGGCGGTCAGTAGCAGGCGGAGTCTCTTGGCGGCGGGTGTTCTGCTTTTGCCCACTGCTCCCTCTTTTGCTACGCTGTTGGCTCGGTCTCACCACTGCCTCTTCCTCCGAACTGTGAAAGTCAGTGGCACGACCTTCATTCCATGTGGGGTCTAGGACCTCATCGTCCCCTGCATCGTCTTCCACCCAGTCTTGATCCCTGACCTCCTGTTCAGTCTGCACACTGCAGAAAGACGCAGCAGTTGGCACCTGTGTTTCGTCATCATCAGAGACATGCTGAGGTGGTATTCCCATGTCCTCATCATCAGGAAACATAAGTGGTTGTGCGTCAGTGCATTCTATGTCTTTCACCGCTGGGGAAGGGCTAGGTGGATGCCCTTGGGAAACCCTGCCAGCGGAGTCTTCAAACAGCATAAGAGACTGCTGCATAACTTGAGGCTGAGACAGTTTCCCTGGTATGCATGGGGGTGATGTGACAGACTGATGGGGTTGGTTTTCAGGCGCCATCTGTGCGCTTTCTGCAGAAGACTGGGTGGGAGATAATGTGAACGTGCTGGATCCACTGTCGGCCACCCAATTGACTAATGCCTGTACCTGCTCAGGCCTTACCATCCTTAGAACGGCATTGGGCCCCACCATATATCGCTGTAAATTCTGGCGGCTACTGGGACCTGAGGTAGTTGGTACACTAGGACGTGTGGATGTGGCAGAACGGCCACGTCCTCTCCCAGCACCAGAGGGTCCACTAACACCACCACGACCATGTCCACGTCCGCGTCCCTTACTAGATGTTTTTCTCATTGTTATGGTTCACCACAACAACAAATATATTATTTGGCCCAATGTATTGTATTCAAATTCAGCGGGATATAAATTTGAGGCCTAGTATTTAGGCGCTGGGTGACCGGTATGGATTTAGTGACAGAATTAGACTTGGAAATGCACAGAAGCGTGTGTGTGAAGTTATTCTGAATGACCCTATGTGCACCTTCAATATGATCTACCCTTTTAGGGATAGATTTCAAATAGCTCTGATATAGCAGAAACGACTAAATTATGAAATTGCTAAATTGGGAATTGTATTTCAACCCAGAACAAAAAATGTGCTTTGACGGACACTAAATAACTTTCCCAGCCACAACAGGACAGCGGTAACGAGAGATTTAGCGGGATATAAATTTGAGGCCTAGTATTTAGGCGCTGGGTGACAGGTATGGGTTTAGTGACAGAATTAGATTTGGAAATGCACAGTAGCGGGTGTGTGAAGTTATTCTGAATGACCCTATGTGCACCTTGAATATTATATACCCTTTTAGGGATAGATTTCAAATAGCTCTGATATAGCAGAAACCACTAAATTATGAAATTGCTAAATTGGGAATTGTATTTCAACCCAGAACAAGAAATGTGCTTGAACGGACACTAAATAACTCGCCCAGCTACAGCACTAGGGACAGATTTAGCGGGATATAAATTTGAGGCCTAGTATTTAGGCGCTGGGTGACAGGTATGGGTTTAGTGCCAGAATTAGACTTGGAAATACACAGTAGCGGGTGTGTGTGAAGTTATTCTGAATGACCCAATGTGCACCTTGAATATTATATACCCTTTTAGGGATAGATTTCAAATAGCTCTGATATAGCAGAAACCACTAAATTATGAAATTGCTAAATTGGGAATTGTATTTCAACCCAGAACAAGAAATGTGCTTGAACGGACACTAAATAACTCGCCCAGCTACAGCACTAAGGACAGATTTAGCGGGATATAAATTTGAGGCCTAGTATTTAGGCGCTGGGTGACAGGTATGGGTTTAGTGCCAGAATTAGACTTGGAAATACACAGTAGCGGGTGTGTGTGAAGTTATTCTGAATGACCCAATGTGCACCTTGAATATTATATACCCTTTTAGGGATAGATTTCAAATAGCTCTGATATAGCAGAAACCACTAAATTATGAAATTGCTAAATTGGGAATTGTATTTCAACCCAGAACAAGAAATGTGCTTGAACGGACACTAAATAACTCGCCCAGCTACAGCACTAGGGACAGATTTAGCGGGATATAAATTTGAGGCCTAGTATTTAGGCGCTGGGTGACAGGTATGGGTTTAGTGCCAGAATTAGACTTGGAAATACACAGTAGCGGGTGTGTGTGAAGTTATTCTGAATGACCCAATGTGCACCTTGAATATTATATACCCTTTTAGGGATAGATTTCAAATAGCTCTGATATAGCAGAAACCACTAAATTATGAAATTGCTAAATTGGGAATTGTATTTCAACCCAGAACAAGAAATGTGCTTGAACGGACACTAAATAACTCGCCCAGCTACAGCACTAAGGACAGATTTAGCGGGATATAAATTTGAGGCCTAGTATTTAGGCGCTGGGTGACAGGTATGGGTTTAGTGCCAGAATTAGACTTGGAAATACACAGTAGCGGGTGTGTGTGAAGTTATTCTGAATGACCCAATGTGCACCTTGAATATTATATACCCTTTTAGGGATAGATTTCAAATAGCTCTGATATAGCAGAAACCACTAAATTATGAAATTGCTAAATTGGGAATTGTATTTCAACCCAGAACAAGAAATGTGCTTGAACGGACACTAAATAACTCGCCCAGCTACAGCACTAAGGACAGATTTAGCGGGATATAAATTTGAGGCCTAGTATTTAGGCGCTGGGTGACAGGTATGGGTTTAGTGCCAGAATTAGACTTGGAAATACACAGTAGCGGGTGTGTGTGAAGTTATTCTGAATGACCCAATGTGCACCTTGAATATTATATACCCTTTTAGGGATAGATTTCAAATAGCTCTGATATAGCAGAAACCACTAAATTATGAAATTGCTAAATTGGGAATTGTATTTCAACCCAGAACAAGAAATGTGCTTGAACGGACACTAAATAACTCGCCCAGCTACAGCACTAAGGACAGATTTAGCGGGATATAAATTTGAGGCCTAGTATTTAGGCGCTGGGTGACAGGTATGGGTTTAGTGCCAGAATTAGACTTGGAAATACACAGTAGCGGGTGTGTGTGAAGTTATTCTGAATGACCCAATGTGCACCTTGAATATTATATACCCTTTTAGGGATAGATTTCAAATAGCTCTGATATAGCAGAAACCACTAAATTATGAAATTGCTAAATTGGGAATTGTATTTCAACCCAGAACAAGAAATGTGCTTGAACGGACACTAAATAACTCGCCCAGCTACAGCACTAGGGACAGATTTAGCTGGATATAAATTTGAGGCCTAGTATTTAGGCGCTGGGTGACAGGTATGGGTTTAGTGCCAGAATTAGACTTGGAAATACACAGTAGCGGGTGTGTGTGAAGTTATTCTGAATGACCCAATGTGCACCTTGAATATTATATACCCTTTTAGGGATAGATTTCAAATAGCTCTGATATAGCAGAAACCACTAAATTATGAAATTGCTAAATTGGGAATTGTATTTCAACCCAGAACAAGAAATGTGCTTGAACGGACACTAAATAACTCGCCCAGCTACAGCACTAAGGACAGATTTAGCGGGATATAAATTTGAGGCCTAGTATTTAGGCGCTGGGTGACCGGTATGGATTTAGTGACAGAATTAGACTGGGATATGGCCAAAAAATAAACAGACTATTGCTGGTTAAATGCACTTGGTGTGACAGCTTCACCCTGATGTAGGCTTTAGCCAAAAAACAACCACACCATTGAGGGTTAAATGCACTTGGTGACAGGCGCAGCTTGCCCCTGATTTAGTATATGGCCAAAAAATGAACAGACTATTGCTGGTTAAATGCACTTGGTGTGACAGCTTCACCCTGATGTAGGCTTTAGCCAAAAAACAACCACACCATTGAGGGTTAAATGCACTTGGTGACAGGCGCAGCTTGCCCCTGATTTTGTATATGGCCAAAAAATGAACAGACTATTGCTGGTTAAATGCACTTGGTGTGACAGCTTCACCCTGATGTAGGCTTTAGCCAAAAAACAACCACACCATTGAGGGTTAAATGCACTTGGTCGCAGCTTGTGCTGGCGCACCACAAGACACAAAATGGCCGCCGATCACCACAGAAAAATGTGACTGACAAACGGTCTGGGCAGCCTAAAAACAGTGAGCAATTGAGGATCAGCAGCTCAATGATCCACAGCTGCAGATCGATCAGTTAATCAAGTCCTTTGGAGGAGTTAATCTGCCTAATCTCGCCCTACTGTCGCAGCCGCAACCTCTCCCTACGCTAATCAGAGCAGAGTGACGGGCGGCGCTATGTGACTCCAGCTTAAATAGAGGCTGGGTCACATGGTGCTCTGGCCAATCACAGCCATGCCAATAGTAGGCATGGCTGTGATGGCCTCTTGGGGCAAGTAGTATGACGCTTGTTGATTGGCTGCTTTGCAGCCTTTCAAAAAGCGCCAAGAAAGCGTCACAAAAGTGCGAAGAAAGCGACGAACACCGAACCCGAACCCGGACTTTTACGAAAATGTCCGGGTTCGGGTCCGTGTCACGGACACCCCAAAATTCGGTACGAACCCGAACTATACAGTTCGAGTTCGCTCATCCCTACTCACTAGCATATCCTGCATGTGCGACTTCTGCCTGTTTGACCTCGGCTTGTACTTCACTCTGACCTGGTGTTACCCCTTGTACTGACGCAACCTCTTGGCTCCTGACCTCGGCTTGTATTTGACTCTGACCTGGTGTTACCCCTGGTACTGGCTCCTGACCTCTGCTAGTACTCTTGTTTTTGTTATACCCCTTGTGTTACCTCCTGAACCTTGTCTTCGGACCCCTTGCTTCTATTGCTATTCTGTACCGGCCTGGGAAGCTCTTGCTTCTGTGTGATCTGTCTTGTTTATTGTTTTCCATTCTTTAGCCCCCTGCACGTAAGTAAGCTAAGGACTGCAGCCCAGTTGTACCCCGTCGGTTAGAATGGACTGTGTAAGTAGGTAGGGATAGGTGTGTGGGTGGAGATAGGGCTGCACTTATCCCCACCTATTAGTGACAATACCGATCACAAATCGATATGAGGCACTATCAGAGGCACATTTTTTAGACCGAACACCTCCACACTGTATCAGTCAACAGAGAGGGCCCATTACCAATCACCGACACGGAATCACAGATACAATTTAAGACACAGAGAAATGAGTCTCAAATCACACTTACAAACAAGGAACAATTTACCAATAAAAAAATAACCACCTCAGGCATACAACAAAAGAAAAGAATCCGGAGAGGACAGAGAAAATGCACTTTACAGAGACAACAGAAGGAACACAACCAGATAGAAAACACAGATTAATATTAATCTGAGCAACTGTGTATTAACCACTTCAGCCCCGCTAGGTGAAACCCCCTTCATGACCAGAGCACTTTTTACACTTCGGCACTACACTCCTTTCACCGTTTATCGCTCGGTCATGCAACTTACCACCCAAATGAATTTTACCTCCTTTTCTTCTCACTAATAGAGCTTTCATTTGGTGGTATTTTATTGCTGCTGACATTTTTACTTTTTTTGTTATTAATCAAAATGTAACGATTTTTTTGCAAAAAAATGACATTTTTCACTTTCAGCTGTAAAATTTTGCAAAAAAAACGACATCCATATATAAATTTTTCACCAAATTTATTGTTCTACATGTCTTTGATAAAAAAAAAATGTTTGGACAAAAAAAAATGGTTTGGGTAAAAGTTATAGCATTTACAAACTATGGTACAAAAATGTGAATTTCCGCTTTTTGAAACAGCTCTGACTTTCTGAGCACCTGTCATGATTCCAGAGGTTCTACAATGCCCAAACAGTAGAAAACCCCCACAAATGACCCCATTTCGGAAAGTAGACACCCTAAGGTATTCGCTGATGGGCATAGTGAGTTCATAGAACTTTTTATTTTTTGTCACAAGTTAGCGGAAAATGATGATGATTTTATTTTTTTTATTTTTTCTTACAAAGTCTCATATTCCACTAACTTGCGACAAAAAATAAAAAATTCTAAAAACTTGCCATGCCCCTCACGGAATACCTTGGGGTGTCTTCTTTCCAAAATGGGGTCACTTGTGGGGTAGTTATACTGCCCTGGCAATTTAGGGGCCCAAATGTGTGAGAAGAACTTTGCAATCAAAATGTGTAAAAAATGACCGGTGAAATCCAAAAGGTGCACTTTGGAATATGTGCCCCTTTGCCCACCTTGGCAGCAAAAAAGTGTGACACATCTGGTATCGCCGTACTCAGGAGAAGTTGGGGAATGTGTTTTGGGGTGTCATTTTACATATACCCATGCTGGGTGAGAAAAATATCTTGGTCAAATGCCAACTTTGTATAAAAAAATGGGAAAAGTTGTCTTTTGCCAAGATATTTCTCTCACCCAGCATGGGTATATGTAAAATGACACCCCAAAACACATTCCCCAACTTCTCCTGAGTACGGCGATACCAGATGTGTCACACTTTTTTGCTGCCAAGGTGGGCAAAGGGGCACATATTCCAAAGTGCACCTTTCAGATTTTGCAGGCCATTTTTTACACATTTTGATTGCAAGGTACTTCTCACACATTTGGGCCCCTAAATTGCCAGGGCAGTATAACTACGCCACAAGTGACCCCATTTTGGAAAGAAGACACCCCAAGGTATTCCGTGAGGGGCATGGCGAGTTCCTAGAATTTTTTATTTTTTGTCACAAGTTAGCGGAAAATGATGATTTTTTTTTTTTTTCTTTTTTCCTTACAAAGTCTCATATTCCACTAACTTGCGACAAAAAATAAAAAATTCTAGGAACTCGCCATGCCCCTCACGGAATACCTTGGGGTGTCTTCTTTCCAAAATGGGGTCACTTGTGGCGTAGTTATACTGCCCTGGGAATTTAGGGGCCCAAATGTGTGAGAAGAACTTTGCAATCAAAATCTGTAAAAAAATGACCGGTGAAATCCGAAAGGTGCACTTTGGAATATGTGCCCCTTTGCCCACCTTGGCATCAAAAAAGTGTCACACATCTGGTATCGCCGTACTCAGGAGAAGTTGGGGAATGTGTTTTGGGGTGTCATTTTACATATACCCATGCTGGGTGAGAGAAATATCTTGGCAAAAGACAACTTTTCCCATTTTTTTATACAAAGTTGGCATTTGACCAAGATATTTCTCTCACCCAGCATGGGTATATGTAAAATGACACCCCAAAACACATTCCCCAACTTCTCCTGAGTACGGCGATACCAGATGTGTCACACTTTTTTGCTGCCAAGGTGGGCAAAGGGGCGCATATTCCAAAGTGCACCTTTCGGATTTCACCGGTCATTTTTTTACAGATTTTGATTGCAAAGTTCTTCTCACACATTTGGGCCCCTAAATTGCCAGGGCAGTATATCTACCCCACAAGTGACCCCATTTTGGAAAGAAGACACCCCAAGGTATTCCGTGAGGGGCATGGCGAGTTCCTAGAATTTTTTATTTTTTGTCGCAAGTTAGTGGAATATGAGACTTTGTAAGGAAAAAAGAAAAAAAAAAAAAATCATCATTTTCCGCTAACTTGTGACAAAAAATAAAAAATTCTAGGAACTCGCCATGCCCCTCACGGAATACCTTGGGGTGTCTTCTTTCCAAAATGGGGTCACTTGTGGCGTAGTTATACTGCCCTGGCAATTTAGGGGCCCAAATGTGTGAGAAGAACTTTGCAATCAAAATGTGTAAAAAATGGCCTGCGAAATCCGAAAGGTGCACTTTGGAATATGTGCCCCTTTGCCCACCTTGGCTGCAAAAAAGTGTCACACATGTGGTATCGCCGTACTCAGGAGAAGTTGGGCAATGTGTTTTGGGGTGTCATTTTACATATACCCATGCTGGGTGAGAGAAATATCTTGGCAAAAGACAACTTTTCCCATTTTTTTATACAAAGTTGGCATTTGACCAAGATATTTTTCTCACCCAGCATGGGTATATGTAAAATGACACCCCAAAACACATTCCCCAACTTCTCCTGAGTACGGCGATACCAGATGTGTGACACTTTTTTGCAGCCTAGATGCGCAAAGGGGCCCAAATTCCTTTTAGGAGGGCATTTTTAGACATTTGGATCCCAGACTTCTTCTCACACTTTCGGGCCCCTAAAAAGCCAGGGCAGTATAAATACCCCACATGTGACCCCACTTTGGAAAGAAGACACCCCAAGGTATTCAATGAGGGGCATGGCGAGTTCCTAGAATTTTTTTTTTTTTTGCATAAGTTAGCGGATATTGATTTTTTTTTTGTTTTTTTCTCACAAAGTCTCACTTTCCGCTAACTTAGGACAAAAATTTCAAGCTTTCATGGACTCAATATGCCCCTCACGGAATACCTTGGGGTGTCTTCTTTCCGAAATGGGGTCACATGTGGGGTATTTATACTGGCCTGGCTTTTTAGGGGCCCTAAAGCGTGAGAAGAAGTCTGGAATATAAATGTCTAAAAATGTTTACGCATTTGGATTCCGTGAGGGGTATGGTGAGTCCATGTGAGATTTTATTTTTTGACACAAGTTAGTGGAATATGAGACTTAGTAAGAAAAAACAAAAACAAACAAAAAATTTCCGCTAACTTGTGCCAAAAAAAATGTCTGAATGGAGCCTTACCAGGGGGGGGGTGATCAATGACAGGGGGGTGATCAATGACAGGGGGGTGATCACCCATATAGACTCCCTGATAACCCCCCTGTCATTGATCACCCCCCCCTGTAAGGCTCCATTCAGACATCCGCATGATTTTTTACGGATCCATGGATCGTATCCACAAAACGCATGCGGACGTCTGAATGGAGCCTTACAGGGGGGTTATCAATGACAGGGGGTGATCAGGGTAATCAGGGTGATCACCCCCCTGTCACTGATCACCCCCCCTGTAAGGCTCCATTCAGACATCCGCATGATTTTTTACGGATCCATGGATACATGTATCGGATCCACAGAACGCATGCGGACGTCTGAATGGAGCCTTACAGGGGGGTTATCAATGACAGGGGGTGATCAGGGTGATCACCCCCCTGTCACTGATCACCCCCCCTGTAAGGCTCCATTCAGACATCCGCATGATTTTTTACGGATCCATGGATACATGTATCGGATCCACAGAACGCATGCGGACGTCTGAATGGAGCCTTACAGGGGGGTTATCAATGACAGGGGGTGATCAGGGTAATCAGGGTGATCACCCCCCTGTCACTGATCACCCCCCCTGTAAGGCTCCATTCAGACATCCGCATGATTTTTTACGGATCCATGGATACATGTATCGGATCCACAGAACGCATGCGGACGTCTGAATGGAGCCTTACAGGGGGGTTATCAATGACAGGGGGTGATCAGGGTAATCAGGGTGATCACCCCCCTGTCACTGATCACCCCCCCTGTAAGGCTCCATTCAGACATCCGCATGATTTTTTACGGATCCATGGATACATGTATCGGATCCACAGAACGCATGCGGACGTCTGAATGGAGCCTTACAGGGGGGTTATCAATGACAGGGGGTGATCAGGGTAATCACCCCCCTGTCACTGATCACCCCCCCCTGTAAGGCTCCATTCAGACATCCGCATGATTTTTTACGGATCTATGGATACATGTATCGGATCCACAGAACGCATGCGGACGTCTGAATGGAGCCTTACAGGGGGGTTATCAATGACAGGGGGTGATCAGGGTAATCAGGGTGATCACCCCCCTGTCACTGATCACCCCCCCTGTAAGGCTCCATTCAGACATCCGCATGATTTTTTACGGATCCATGGATACATGGATCGGATCCACAAAACGCATGCGGACGTCTGAATGGAGCCTTACAGGGGGGGTTATCAATGACAGGGGGTGATCAGGGAGTGTATATGGGTGATCACCCGCCTGTCATTGATCACCCCCTGTAAGGCTCCATTCAGACGTCCGCATGTGTTTTGCGGATCCGATCCATGTATCCATGGATCCGTAAAAATCATGCGGACGTCTGAATGGAGCCTTACAGGGGAGTGATCAATGACAGGGGGGTGATCAATGACAGGGGGTGATCAGGGAGTGTATATGGGTGATCACCCGCCTGTCATTGATCACCCCCCTGTAAGGCTCCATTCAGACGTCCGTATGCTTTTTGCGGATCCGATCCATGTATCCGTGGATCCGTAAAAATCATACGGACGTCTGAACGGAGCCTGACAGGGGGGTGATCAATGACAGGGCGGTGATCAATGACAGGGGGGTGATCAGGGAGTTTATATGGGGTGATCATGGGTGATCAGGGGTTTATAAGGGGTTAATAAGTGACGGGGGGGGGTGTAGTGTAGTGTGGTGTTTGGTGCGACTGTACTGTCCTACCTGAGTCCTCTGGTGGTCGATCCTAACAAAAGGGACCACCAGAGGACCAGGTAGGAGGTATATTAGACGCTGTTATGAAAACAGCGTCTAATATACCTGTTAGGGGTTAAAAAATTCGGATCTCCAGCCTGCCAGCGAACGATCGCCGCTGGCATGCTGGAGATCCACTCGCTTACCTTCCGATCCTGTGAGCGCGCGCGCCTGTGTGCGCGCGTTCACAGGAAATCTCGCGTCTCGCGAGATGACGCATATATGCGTGACTGTGCGCGAGCCTGCCACCTCCGGAACGCACATGTGCGTTAGGAGGTCCGGAGGTGGTTAACTGGAGCTCAGACTAGTCTACTTAATAAAGGTTTGAAATTTGTCCCTACAACAATATACATATATAGGTATTGAGAAATTTATAATTAAATTATGCCTTAAGAAATATTTTGCTAAAAATCCTTGCGATAACGATAGATCAATGTCCTCTACTTTTCAACACACAGAATTAAGAAAAAGATCTAAAATATATCCGAGGCAAGAAATCAAACACAAAATTGCCACATTTAAATAAAATGTGGAAGTCGACATAAGGAAAATCAAAGACTCTCCACATAGATATAATAATCTAACCAAACAAGAAATTAGTAGCATTAAAACGGTTACAAAAAATGGAGACCATCACTATACGTCCGGTGGATAAAGGTGGGGCGGTAGAAATACAAGACACAGAAAAATACAATAATGAATATAGGAGACAACTTATGGATGAGACAACTTACATTAAATTAAAAAAAGATCCGACTAGAGACAACTATGAAGTTTTAGTGGATTTATGTAAGGAAAGAGTCGAGAAAGGGGTACTATATGAACAAGCGTTTAGGTATATCATGGAAACAGAACAGAAAATCCCTATGTTATATTGTCTTGCTAAAATTCATAAAGATGACAAAAACCCTCTGAGCCGCCCCATTATATCAGGCATAGCTTCAATCTCTTCAAATCTTTCTCAATATCTGGATCAAATTTTGCAACCATATGTAAAAAAGATTCCATCGTACATTAAAGATACAACAGAAATCATTACAGTGATTGAAAATTTACAAGACCAACCATGTTGGATTTTAAGAACCCTAGATGTAAGCTCCCTATATAGGGTAATTCATCATAAACAAGGTTTGGAAGCGATACACATTAAGGAGAGAAGGAACATTAAAGGAGGACCAGATTAAATTTACATTAGAGGGTACACAATGTATTCTTACCCACAATTATTTCTGGTATGAATCAGATTTTTTTCTTTAAGCACGGGGCACCGCCATGGGTACCAGATTTGCCCTTAGCTATGCCAATATGTTTATGGCTCAGTGGGAATATGAATTTATTCAACCACAACTGGGGAGGGTCTGGTACTATGGCGGCGCTATATCGATGATATTTGCTTTATTTGGGATAGGAAAGATGAGGACTTATCCGAATCTTTATCTAATCTCAATATAAATGATAAAAACCTGAGATTTACCATAAAAATTTGTCATGAACAAGTTGAGTTTTTAGACTTATTAATTTCAGTGTGGGAGAACAAATTAATATGTAGTACATATTTGGGATGGGAAAGATGAGGACTTATCCGAATCTTTATCTAGTCTCAATATCAATGATAAAAATCTGAGATTTACCATAAAAATTTGTCCTGAAAAAGTAGTGTTTTTAGACTTATTAATTTCAGTGTGGGAGAACAAATTATTATGTAGTACATATTAAACGCCAGTTGCTAAGAATAGTTACATCTTATATTCTAGCTGCCACCTACGGAGGGGGCTAATGAACGTCCCCGCAAATCAATTCCACCGGTTCAAACGAAATAGCACTTTAGAAACAAATTTTGAAAAAGAAGCTGAATGGATGTTGAAGGAATTTACGATCAAAGAATATCCACAGAACATATTACAATCCTCTTTAGATAGAGTGAGAATAATGAACAGAGACTTTTTCAAACAGGAAAAAGCTATGGATAAACAATCGGAGGAAGTAATAAGGATGATCCTTCCCTTTAATTCCTAATTATAAAAAGATGGATAGAATAATGACGACACACTGGCATCACCTACTCAAGGATAATATTGTAGGTCCTCTTTTACCTATACATCCCAAAATTACATATACAAGAGTAGCATCAATAGGATTAAAAGTAGCCCCAAAAACTAAACGTCTAGAAAGGACAAATACATTAACAAAATGGGTGGATCTGAAAGTTTTTTTTAGATGTAATAAATGTGGAAATTGTAAAATTTCCACAGATTGCAAGAAAACTGAATGAATATACTCCACACAGAATACATAGAAATAGGAAATTAAAGAATTCCTCACATGCAACACCACTGATGTCATATACATGATACAGTGTCCGTGTAGAAAATCTAATGTCTAAATTTCACTATAGCTGCATATTCATGTTATTATTAGATTTGTAGTCTAATAAAGGATGAGGGGTTATAAGGTGAGCGCGAGAAGGCCAGAGCAATAAATAAATAAATCCATAAAATAACTCAATCGAGAGGGTGGGACCCTTTTATATGTCTTATAAGTGTATATAATGGAAGCTTCTAGAATTCAAAATGTCTGTTTTCCCAGGGGGACCAAGTGATCTGGAAAAGGGTATGTGATCTTGACTCCCAGCCTGCCAATTCTTCTAAGGGATATAAGGAGTCAACTTTCTCTATCCACTTCGGGAGTGTAGGTGGAGAGTCCGACTTCCAGAATGTGGGAATTATTATTCTAGCAGCTGCTAGGAGGTGTCTAGCTAGCCTTAGTTTTCATTTGGGGATTTTGTTCGGAAACAAATGTAATAGGCAGAGCTCTCGGGTTAGGGGCAGGTGCAGACCAGTGATAATGTTGATCTGAGATAAGACAGACCTCCAATATGGGATAATGCTAGGACAAGTCCACCAAAGGTGGAAGTAAGTGCCTGAATGTTGTTTGCATCTCCAGCAGTTAGGGTCATAATTGGGGTTATATTTATGCAGTAGTACTGGGGTGAGATGCCACCTGGTCAAAATTTTATAGCCGCTCTACTGCATCCTCATGCATCTAGAGGTCTGCTTGGGTATGAGGAATATTATTTATAAATCATCTTTTGAGAATGTCCTCTCAAGATCACATTCCCAGGCTTTAATGAAAGAGTGCTCAATGTCTGAGCATGGGGAGAGAAGCAGTTTGCATAGAGTCGAGTGTTTTTGATTGAGTGAGAAAATATTCAAACTGCGTTGCTGGTCTGTTGATAAAAGTATCTGTTTTAAGGAGTGAATGAACTTATTATACAGTAGCTGTGAAAGTGCTGTGCATTTGAGCAGTTTAGAGAGTGTATATAGAGAAGGGATTGTTTCAGCTGATATTAAGGAGTCAATAGTCGAGGTGTCATTTTTTATTTCAATTGGTATTGTATTATTGTGGATTCCATCAGAGCTATACAGTAGGTATCTGATTTGAAGTAACGGGGATGGGAATGGGGAGCATTTTTTAAGCGAACCTCAAAGAGATTCCAGATTCGTCTAGTCTCAGTTGTGAGTGGGTTGTGTGTTTTAATAATTTAAAAAGAAAAAGGTATGAAGGGGGAATAGCAGGATAGTGAAGAGAGAAGAAAAAGTACTACAAGAGATTAGCAGAAGATAAAATAGGAAAGTCAAGGGGTAGAAGAGGAGTAGGAAAACTGTAAACACTTAGTGTCGAAGCATTGTGACGTAATGTCATGTTGAACATATTCTAAGAAAGAACCTCAGAGATTAAGAGGAGGTTTGGACCTTCTCAAGGTTGATAGAACATAACACTCAGTCTCTTTATTACCAAATGGATGAATTCAGGTATTATCTGAGGTAGCATTCCTAGGAGATGGTTGTCCTGCCTTCTTCTTCTTCTTTGCACTGTTGTTGGAGTAGACCTCTTCCCAGGAAGTTGGTGCATGGATGCGAGGTAGATTGTCCAAGTCTTTTACTACTGCCCAGTCTAGGATTTGGAGGTCAGGTAGATCTAGTGCCATGTAGGCTTTATGAAGGTCTGTTATTGTACGGATCAGAAATCATTTCCCTCCTGTTGAGAACATGAGGCCAAATGGGAACCTCCAACTATACTTTATGTCCTTGGCTCTAAGAGCATCTTTTAGCGGTTTAACGGTTCTTCTCTTCTGAAGAGTTTGGGGTGAGAGATCCTGGAAGATATGTACTTGGGCGTCTTCGTATTCTATGTGGGTTAAAGACCTGGTAAGACATAGGATTTCCTCCTTAACTTTGTAGCTCAGGAGGCAGCATATTTCCTCTCATAGTGGTTCATTGTCTCTAGGTTTTCTCCTTAAGACTCTATGAACATGTTCAATAATGACATATTTTGAAATAGAGTCTCCAAGGATGGATGGGAAAATTTGCTGGATGGTAGAGTGTAAAGACGCTGGTAAAACTGATTCAGGAAGACCTTTTATTCTCAATTTATTTCTGTGGCCTCTGTTTTCTTGGTCTTTGATTGCGTCAAAGGCAGCATTAAGGCATTTCTGACATGAGAACATGTTTTCTGTGACTGCTGTGCTGTATTCACAAATGGTTGCTTGGGTGTTTTCCAATTGCTTCACACGAGACCCTATTTGTTTCACATCTTGTTTTTTGTCCTGTAGATTTCTGGAAAGGGGGCTTAAAGCTTTGGCAAGGGCATTATCTAAGGATTTTTGCAAAAAGGAGCGGGACATTGGAAGAGATTTGGTCTGAAAAGAGGTATCAGCGTCACTGTCTGTCTCTTCTTCAGTGTCCTGTTGTGCCATATGTAGAGATTCTTTGGAAGGCGATTCCGGGGGTTGGAGTTCTTTTTAGTTTTTTCATATTTGTCCATTTCTCCTCGGGCAGGATTGGATTTTTGAGTGACACAGGGGTCTTTTGGGTTGGAATTTTCTATTTTGACCATGGCAGTAATTTTTCCAATGAAGTAATTGGGTCTCTTATGCGTTATGTGCTGAATACATTAGAGACTGTAGCTTGAAATGTGTTGAAGACTGAGGTAGAGGATGAGGTTAGTGGTTAAAGTGGTGCAACCACCTAAAAATTAGGACAAGGTCCTCGCTCTATAAAAAGGTGGGAGATGATGAGGGCATGTACAAGCATTTTCGCAGACTCAAAGTTGAGGAAAGCATGGATGCAGGAAATGTTTTTAGAGTTGGAGGCGGCAGGTGGTGGAAAGGGCTTGGATGTGTGGTCGGAAGGAGAGGGCAGAATCCAAGGTCGCTCCAAGGCAGCGGAGAACAGTGTGCAGCCATTGATCATAATAGATAGGTCTGTTGCGGTGGTTGATCAAGATAGGGGAAAGATGATGAATTCTGTTTTATCCATGTTAAGTTTTAGAAAGCAATAGAAGAAGAAGGAGGATATGGAAGATAGACATTGTGGGATTCTGGATAGTAAGGTGGTGATTAGAGATGAGCGAATTTCTTGAAGATTCGATTCAGCTGATTCGCCGAATTTCATAAACAAATTTGCTTCGTAGTGAATTACTTTACCACGAAGCGCATTCATTTGTAAGTAGAGGGTGCAATGATAGGGAGGTACCCGATTTCTTCTGCCTGCCAAGGTGGCGCTAGACTTTAAAACTGTGGGTATTGAAGTATTTATTGACAGTGGGGCAGGAGTTAACCTAGTGGATGGCCAATTTGTCCATATGTATGGTTTCACAACAAGCGCATTAGACAAAAATATTTTGGCGTTTCCGATATATTTAGCTGCACTCTCACAAAAGTATTTGTCACAAATGGTGCAGGACATTTGCCTTAAGGTGGGAGATTCTCATCAAGAATCCATTTCATGTTTTGTGCTGGAGGGTCTGCCTGCTCCCATGGTGTTAGGTTAACCGTGGTTATTCAAACATAACCCTACCACCGATTGGCAAGCGAGATAGATTCTTGATTGGAGTGATTTTTGCATAGACAACTGTCTTAGCACGTCGCTTTCTGTTGTAACCACTAAAATAGTTCCTTTTTTTATTTCTGATTTTTCTGATGTATTCTCTGAAAGTGGAGACCAGGAGTTACCTACACATCAGGAGTATGATTGCCTCGTCAACCTTATTTCCGGAGCTAAGTTGCCCAAGTCTCGGTTATATAATCTTTCTGAACCCAAAAGAGTAGCCATGCGAGAATATATCACTGAGAGCTTGGCTAAAGGTCATATTAGACCATCCAAATCACCAGTGGCTGCTGGGTTCTTCTGTGTTAAAAAAAGTACAGGAAGTCTTAGGCCATGTTTGGACTTCCGAGAGCTTAATCACTTTACTGTCCGTGATCCTGATCACCTTCCTTTGATCCCAGATTTGTTCAATCATATTGTCGGTGCCAAGGTGTTCTCTAAGTTGGATTTGCGTGGGGCATATAATATGGTAAGGATCAAGGAGGAGGGCGAAAGGAAAGAAGTCCTTTAATACCCCTGAAGATAATTTTGAGAATTTGGTCATGCCTTTTGGGTTGACTAATGCTCCTGATGTTTTTCAACATTTCATCAATGACATCTTTCATTATCTGGTGGGCAGGTTTTTGGTGGTGTATCTGGATGATATTTAAATTTATCCCCCCGACATGGAGAAGCATCAGTATCATGTGAGACAGGTCTTACAGATTCTAAGGGAGAATAAATTGTTTGCTAAGATGAAGAAGTGTGTATTTGCGGTTCCGGAAGTGCAATTCCTGGGTTATCTACTCTAATCTTCAGGTTTTCGTATGGATCCAGAAAAAGTCAGTGCTGTGTTGGATTGGGATCGACCCGTAAATCTGAGAGCGCTCATGTGATTTTTGGGGTTCACCAATTTATCTTGAATTTCTCAACTGTTGTTAAACCATTAGCAGATATGACTAAGAAAGGTGCAGATTTCTCAGTCTGGTTTGATGAGGCATTACATGCCTTTTCAGCGGTAAGGAAATGTTTTACTTCTGGTCCTATAATGGTGCAACCTAATGTGTCACAGCCATACATTGTGGAAGTTGACGCATCCGAAGTAGGGGTAGGAGCAGTCTTGCCGCAGGGTCCTTCTCCTAGCAAATGGCGCCCATGTGCATTGTTCTCTAAAAAACTCTCTACTGCTAAAATAAATTATGATGTAGGTAATAGAGAGTTGCTGGCCATTAAGTTGGCTTTTGAGGAATGGCATCATTGGTTGGAAGGAGCGATTCATCCCATTACGATAATTACTGATCACAAAAATCTGGCTTATCTGGAGTTGGCTAAACATCTGAACCCAAGGCAGGCCAGATGGTCGTTGTTTTTTACCAGATTTAATTTTGTTGTCCCCTATCGCCCTGGGGTTAAGAACGTCAAAGCGGATGCTTTGTCGCATAGCTTTCCCAGGTGGGGGTGGGGGGGGGGTGATTCGGAGTACTGTTCTTACGGGACACCCTGGGAGCAGATCCACGGTTGATCTCATTTCCCAGAGATTCTGGTAGACAGGATTGCATAAATGTAATGAGGGCTATGTGTCAGTTTGTGAGACTTGTGCGCATGCCAAGGTGACACATTCTCGGCCTTCAGTATCTCTACTTCCCTTGTCTATCTCGTCCCGACCGTGGACTCTCAGGTCTTAGCATTATCAGGTCTACCTAAAACTCTTGCACAAGTGTTTGTTGATGACATCTTGAAACTACACGGTATCCCCTCTGATGTGGGGTCTGATAGAAGGACTGAGTTTGTTTTCAGATTCTGGAAGGCGTTCTGTACTCGCCTGGAGGTCCAATTATCGTTTCTTTGTTTTTTTATCCTCAGTCGAAAGGACAGACTGGACGCACTAACCAGAATCTGGAGACTTATTTGAGATGTTTTGTCTTGGAGAATCAGGAGAAGTGGTCTTCATTTTTGTCGTTGGATGAGTTTGCCATAAATAACCGTAGACAGTAGAGTTGAGCGAACACCTGGATGTTCGGGTTCGAGAAGTTCGGCCGAACATCCCGGAAATGTTCGGGTTCGGGATCCGAACCCGATCCGAACTCCGTCCCGAACCCGAACCCCATTGAAGTCAATGGGGACCCGAACTTTTCGGCACTAAAAAGGCTGTAAAACAGCCCAGGAAAGAGCTAGAGGGCTGCAAAAGGCAGCAACATGTAGGTAAATCCCCTGCAAACAAATGTGGATAGGGAAATGAATTAAAATAAAAATTAAATAAATAAAAATTAACCAAAATCAATTGGAGAGAGGTTCCATAGCAGAGAATCTGGCTTCCCGTCACCCACCACTGGAACAGTCCATTCTCAGATATTTAGGCCCCGGCACCCAGGCAGAGGAGAGAGGTCCCGTAACAGAGAATCTGTCTTCATGTCAGCAGAGAATTAGTCTGCATGTCATAGCAGAGAATGAGGCTTCACGTCAGCCACCACTGCAACAGTCCATTGGCATATATTTAGGCCCAGCACACACACAGGCAGAGGAGAGAGGTCCCGTAACAGAGAATCTGGCTTCATGTCAGCAGAGAATCAGTCTGCATGTCATAGCAGAGAATCAGGCTTCACGTCAGCCACCACTGCAACAGTCCATTGTCATAAATTTAGGCCCAGCACCCAGGCAGAGGAGAGAGGTCCCGTAACAGAGAATCTGGCTTCATGTCAGCAGAGAATCAGTCTTCATATCATAGCAGAGAATCAGGCTTCACGTCACCCACCACTGTAAGAGTCAATTTTCATAAATTTAGGCCCAGAACCCAGGCAGAGGAGAAAGGTCCCGTAACAGACAATCTGGCTTCATGTCAGCAGAGAATCAGTCTTCATATCATAGCAGAGAATCAGGCTTCACGTCACCCACCACTGTAAGAGTCAATTTTCATAAATTTAGGCCCAGAACCCAGGCAGAGGAGAAAGGTCCCGTAACAGACAATCTGGCTTCATGTCAGCAGAGAATCAGTCTTCATATCATAGCAGAGAATCAGGCTTCACGTCACCCACCACTGTAAGAGTCAATTTTCATAAATTTAGGCCCAGAACCCAGGCAGAGGAGAAAGGTCCCGTAACAGACAATCTGGCTTCATGTCAGCAGAGAATCAGTCTTCATATCATAGCAGAGAATCAGGCTTCACGTCACCCACCACTGTAAGAGTCAATTTTCATAAATTTAGGCCCAGAACCCAGGCAGAGGAGAAAGGTCCCGTAACAGACAATCTGGCTTCATGTCAGCAGAGAATCAGTCTTCATATCATAGCAGAGAATCAGGCTTCACGTCACCCACCACTGTAAGAGTCAATTTTCATAAATTTAGGCCCAGAACCCAGGCAGAGGAGAAAGGTCCCGTAACAGACAATCTGGCTTCATGTCAGCAGAGAATCAGTCTTCATATCATAGCAGAGAATCAGGCTTCACGTCACCCACCACTGTAAGAGTCAATTTTCATAAATTTAGGCCCAGAACCCAGGCAGAGGAGAAAGGTCCCGTAACAGACAATCTGGCTTCATGTCAGCAGAGAATCAGTCTTCATATCATAGCAGAGAATCAGGCTTCACGTCACCCACCACTGTAAGAGTCAATTTTCATAAATTTAGGCCCAGAACCCAGGCAGAGGAGAAAGGTCCCGTAACAGACAATCTGGCTTCATGTCAGCAGAGAATCAGTCTTCATATCATAGCAGAGAATCAGGCTTCACGTCAGCCACCACTGCAACAGTCCATTGTCATAAATTTAGGCCCAGCACCCAGGCAGAGGAGAGAGGTCCCGTAACAGAGGATCTGGCTTCATGTCAGCAGAGAATCAGTCTGCATGTCATAGCAGAGAATGAGGCTTCACGTCAGCCACCACTGCAACAGTCCATTGGCATATATTTAGGCCCAGCACACACACAGGCAGAGGAGAGAGGTCCCGTAACAGACAATCTGGCTTCATGTCAGCAGAGAATTAGTCTGCATGTCATAGCAGAGAATGAGGCTTCACGTCACCCACCACTGCAACAGTCCATTGGCATATATTCAGGCCCAGCACCCAGGCAGAGGAGAGAGGTCCCGTAACAGAGGATCTGGCTTCATGTCAGCAGAGAATCAGTCTGCATGTCATAGCAGAGAATGAGGCTTCACGTCAGCCACCACTGCAACAGTCCATTGTCATAAATTTAGGCCCAGCACCCAGGCAGAGGAGAGAGGTCCCGTAAAAGAGGATCTGGCTTCATGTCAGCAGAGAATCAGTCTGCATGTCATAGCAGAGAATCAGGCTTCACGTCAGCCACCACTGCAACAGTCCATTGTCATAAATTTAGGCCCAGCACCCAGGCAGAGGAGAGAGGTCCCGTAAAAGAGGATCTGGCTTCATGTCAGCAGAGAATCAGTCTGCATGTCATAGCAGAGAATCAGGCTTCACGTCAGCCACCACTGCAACAGTCCATTGTCATAAATTTAGGCCCAGCACCCAGGCAGAGGAGAGAGGTCCCGTAACAGAGGATCTGGCTTCATGTCAGCAGAGAATCAGTCTGCATGTCATAGCAGAGAATCAGGCTTCACGTCAGCCACCACTGCAACAGTCCATTGTCATAAATTTAGGCCCAGCACCCAGGCAGAGGAGAGAGGTCCCGTAACAGACAATCTGGCTTCATGTCAGCAGAGAATTAGTCTGCATGTCATAGCAGAGAATCAGGCTTCATGTCAGCCACCACTGCAACAGTCCATTGGCATATATTTAGGCCTAGCACACAGGCAGAGGAGAGGTTCATTCAACTTTGGGTAGCATCGCAATATAATGGTAAAATGAAAATAAAAATAGGATTGAATGAGGAAGTGCCCTGGAGTCCAATAATATATGGTTATGGGGAGGTAGTTAATGTCTAATCTGGACAAGGGACGGACAGGTCCTGTGGGATCCATGCCTGGTTCATTTTTATGAACGTCAGCTTGTCCACATTGGCTGTAGACAGGCGGCTGCGTTTGTCTGTAATGACGCCCCCTGCCGTGCTGAATACACGTTCAGACAAAACGCTGGCTGCCGGGCAGGCCAGCACCTCCAAGGCATAAAAGGCTAGCTCTGGCCACGTGGACAATTTAGAGACCCAGAAGTTGAATGGGGCCGAACCATCAGTCAGTACGTGGAGGGGTGTGCACACGTACTGTTCCACCATGTTAGTGAAATGTTGCCTCCTGCTAACACGTTGCGTATCAGGTGGTGGTGCAGTTAGCTGTGGCGTGTTGACAAAAGTTTTCCACATCTCTGCCATGCTAACCCTGCCCTCAGAGGAGCTGGCCGTGACACAGCTGCCTTGGCGACCTCTTGCTCCTCCTCTGCCTTGGCCTTGGGCTTCCACTTGTTCCCCTGTGACATTTGGGAATGCTCTCAGTAGCGCGTCTACCAACGTGCGCTTGTACTCGCGCATCTTCCTATCACGCTCCAGTGCAGGAAGTAAGGTGGGCACATTGTCTTTGTAGCGTGGATCCAGCAGGGTGGCAACCCAGTAGTCCGCACAGGTTAAAATGTGGGCAACTCTGCTGTCGTTGCGCAGGCACTGCAGCATGTAGTCGCTCATGTGTGCCAGGCTGCCCAGGGATAAGGACAAGCTGTCCTCTGTGGGAGGCGTATCGTCATCGTCCTGCCTTTCCCCCCAGCCACGCACCAGTGATGGACCCGAGCTGCGTTGGGTGCCACCCCGCTGTGACCATGCTTCATCCTCATCCTCCTCCACCTCCTCCTCATCCTCGTCCTCCTCGTCCTCCAGTAGTGGGCCCTGGCTGGCCACATTTGTACCTGGCCTCTGCTGTTGCCAAAAACCTCCCTCTGAGTCACTTCGAAGAGACTGGCCTGAAAGTGCTAAAAATGACCCCTCTTCCTCCTCCTCCTCCTCCTCCTCCTGGGCCACCTCCTGTTCCATCATCGCCCTAAGTGTTTTCTCAAGGAGACATAGAAGTGGTATTGTAACGCTGATAACGGTGTCATCGCCACTGGCCATGTTGGTGGAGTACTCGAAACAGCGCAACAGGGCACACAGGTCTCGCATGGAGGCCCAGTCATTGGTGGTGAAGTGGTGCTGTTCTGTAGTGCGACTGACCCGTGCGTGCTGCAGCTGAAACTCCACTATGGCCTGCTGCTGCTCGCACAGTCTGTCCAGCATGTGCAAGGTGGAGTTCCACCTGGTGGGCACGTCGCATATGAGGCGGTGAGCGGGAAGGCCGAAGTTACGCTGTAGCGCAGACAGGCGAGCAGCGGCAGGATGTGAACGCCGGAAGCGCGAACAGACGGCCCGCACTTTATGCAGCAGCTCTGACATGTCGGGGTAGTTGTGAATGAACTTCTGCACCACCAAATTCAGCACATGCGCCAAGCAAGGGATGTGCGTCAAATTGGCTAGTCCCAGAGCTGCAACGAGATTTCGCCCATTATCACACACCACCAGGCCGGGCTTGAGGCTCACCGGCAGCAACCACTCGTCGGTCTGTTGTTCAATACCCCGCCACAACTCCTGTGCGGTGTGGGGCCTGTCCCCCAAACATATGAGTTTCAGAATGGCCTGCTGACGTTTACCCCGGGCTGTGCTGAAGTTGGTGGTGAAGGTGTGTGGCTGACTGGATGAGCAGGTGGAAGAAGAGGAGGAGGAAGCCGAGAAGGAGGAGGTGGCAACAGGAGGCAAAGAATGTTGCCCTGCGATCCTTGGCGGCGGAAGGACGTGCGCCAAACAGCTCTCCGCCTGGGGCCCAGCTGCCACTACATTTACCCAGTGTGCAGTTAGGGAGATATAGCGTCCCTGGCCGTGCTTACTGGTCCACGTATCTGTGGTTAGGTGGACCTTGCTACAGATGGCGTTGCGCAGTGCACACTTGATTTTATCGGATACTTGGTTGTGCAGGGAAGGCACGGCTCTCTTGGAGAAGTAGTGCCGGCTGGGAACAACATACTGTGGGACAGCAAGCGACATGAGCTGTTTGAAGCTGTCTGTGTCCACCAGCCTAAATGACAGCATTTCATAGGCCAGTAGTTTAGAAATGCTGGCATTCAGGGCCAGGGATCGAGGGTGGCTAGGTGGGAATTTACGCTTTCTATCAAATGTTTGTGAGATGGAGAGCTGAACGCTGGCGTGTGACATGGTTGAGACGCTTGGTGACGGAGGTGGTGGTGGTGGTGTTGGTGGTACATCCCCTGTTTGCTGGGCGGCAGGTGCCAACGTTCCTCCAGAGGCGGAGGAAGAGGCCGAGGCGGCAGCAGCAGAATAGGCCGAGGCGGCAGCAGCAGAAGAGGTAGCAGGGGGAGCCTGAGTGACTTCCTTGGTTTTAAGGTGTTTACTCCACTGCAGTTCATGCTTTGCATGCAGGTGCCTGGTCATGCAGGTTGTGCTCAGGTTCAGAACGTTAATGCCTCGCTTCAGGCTCTGATGGCACAGCGTGCAAACCACTCGGGTCTTGTCGTCAGCACATTGTTTGAAGAAGTGCCATGCCAGGGAACTCCTTGAAGCTGCCTTTGGGGTGCTCGGTCCCAGATGGCGGCGGTCAGTAGCAGGCGGAGTCTCTTGGCGGCGGGTGTTCTGCTTTTGCCCACTGCTCCCTCTTTTGCTACGCTGTTGGCTCGGTCTCACCACTGCCTCTTCCTCCGAACTGTGAAAGTCAGTGGCACGACCTTCATTCCATGTGGGGTCTAGGACCTCATCGTCCCCTGCATCGTCTTCCACCCAGTCTTGATCCCTGACCTCCTGTTCAGTCTGCACACTGCAGAAAGACGCAGCAGTTGGCACCTGTGTTTCGTCATCATCAGAGACATGCTGAGGTGGTATTCCCATGTCCTCATCATCAGGAAACATAAGTGGTTGTGCGTCAGTGCATTCTATGTCTTTCACCGCTGGGGAAGGGCTAGGTGGATGCCCTTGGGAAACCCTGCCAGCGGAGTCTTCAAACAGCATAAGAGACTGCTGCATAACTTGAGGCTGAGACAGTTTCCCTGGTATGCATGGGGGTGATGTGACAGACTGATGGGGTTGGTTTTCAGGCGCCATCTGTGCGCTTTCTGCAGAAGACTGGGTGGGAGATAATGTGAACGTGCTGGATCCACTGTCGGCCACCCAATTGACTAATGCCTGTACCTGCTCAGGCCTTACCATCCTTAGAACGGCATTGGGCCCCACCATATATCGCTGTAAATTCTGGCGGCTACTGGGACCTGAGGTAGTTGGTACACTAGGACGTGTGGATGTGGCAGAACGGCCACGTCCTCTCCCAGCACCAGAGGGTCCACTAACACCACCACGACCATGTCCACGTCCGCGTCCCTTACTAGATGTTTTTCTCATTGTTATGGTTCACCACAACAACAAATATATTATTTGGCCCAATGTATTGTATTCAAATTCAGCGGGATATAAATTTGAGGCCTAGTATTTAGGCGCTGGGTGACCGGTATGGATTTAGTGACAGAATTAGACTTGGAAATGCACAGAAGCGTGTGTGTGAAGTTATTCTGAATGACCCTATGTGCACCTTCAATATTATATACCCTTTTAGGGATAGATTTCAAATAGCTCTGATATAGCAGAAACCACTAAATTATGAAATTGCTAAATTGGGAATTGTACTTCAACCCAGAACAAAAAATGTGCTTTGACGGACACTAAATATCTTGCCCAGCAACAACAGTACAGCGGTGGGTAACGAGAGATTTAGAGGGATTTAAATTTGAGGCCTAGTATTTAGGCGCTGGGTCACCGGTATGGATTTAGTGACAGAATTAGACTTGGAAATGCACAGAAGCGTGTGTGTGAAGTTATTCTGAATGACCCTATGTGCACCTTCAATATTATATACCCTTTTAGGGATAGATTTCAAATAGCTCTGATATAGCAGAAACCACTAAATTATGAAATTGCTAAATTGGGAATTGTACTTCAACCCAGAACAAAAAATGTGCTTTGACGGACACTAAATATCTTGCCCAGCAACAACAGTACAGCGGTGGGTAACGAGAGATTTAGAGGGATTTAAATTTGAGGCCTAGTATTTAGGCGCTGGGTCACCGGTATGGATTTAGTGACAGAATTAGACTTGGAAATGCACAGAAGCGTGTGTGTGAAGTTATTCTGAATGACCCTATGTGCACCTTCAATATTATATACCCTTTTAGGGATAGATTTCAAATAGCTCTGATATAGCAGAAACCACTAAATTATGAAATTGCTAAATTGGGAATTGTACTTCAACCCAGAACAAAAAATGTGCTTTGACGGACACTAAATATCTTGCCCAGCAACAACAGTACAGCGGTGGGTAACGAGAGATTTAGAGGGATTTAAATTTGAGGCCTAGTATTTAGGCGCTGGGTCACCGGTATGGATTTAGTGACAGAATTAGACTTGGAAATGCACAGAAGCGTGTGTGTGAAGTTATTCTGAATGACCCTATGTGCACCTTCAATATTATATACCCTTTTAGGGATAGATTTCAAATAGCTCTGATATAGCAGAAACCACTAAATTATGAAATTGCTAAATTGGGAATTGTACTTCAACCCAGAACAAAAAATGTGCTTTGACGGACACTAAATATCTTGCCCAGCAACAACAGTACAGCGGTGGGTAACGAGAGATTTAGAGGGATTTAAATTTGAGGCCTAGTATTTAGGCGCTGGGTCACCGGTATGGATTTAGTGACAGAATTAGACTTGGAAATGCACAGAAGCGTGTGTGTGAAGTTATTCTGAATGACCCTATGTGCACCTTCAATATTATATACCCTTTTAGGGATAGATTTCAAATAGCTCTGATATAGCAGAAACCACTAAATTATGAAATTGCTAAATTGGGAATTGTACTTCAACCCAGAACAAAAAATGTGCTTTGACGGACACTAAATATCTTGCCCAGCAACAACAGTACAGCGGTGGGTAACGAGAGATTTAGAGGGATTTAAATTTGAGGCCTAGTATTTAGGCGCTGGGTCACCGGTATGGATTTAGTGACAGAATTAGACTTGGAAATGCACAGAAGCGTGTGTGTGAAGTTATTCTGAATGACCCTATGTGCACCTTCAATATTATATACCCTTTTAGGGATAGATTTCAAATAGCTCTGATATAGCAGAAACCACTAAATTATGAAATTGCTAAATTGGGAATTGTACTTCAACCCAGAACAAAAAATGTGCTTTGACGGACACTAAATATCTTGCCCAGCAACAACAGTACAGCGGTGGGTAACGAGAGATTTAGAGGGATTTAAATTTGAGGCCTAGTATTTAGGCGCTGGGTCACCGGTATGGATTTAGTGACAGAATTAGACTTGGAAATGCACAGAAGCGTGTGTGTGAAGTTATTCTGAATGACCCTATGTGCACCTTCAATATTATATACCCTTTTAGGGATAGATTTCAAATAGCTCTGATATAGCAGAAACCACTAAATTATGAAATTGCTAAATTGGGAATTGTACTTCAACCCAGAACAAAAAATGTGCTTTGACGGACACTAAATATCTTGCCCAGCAACAACAGTACAGCGGTGGGTAACGAGAGATTTAGAGGGATTTAAATTTGAGGCCTAGTATTTAGGCGCTGGGTCACCGGTATGGATTTAGTGACAGAATTAGACTTGGAAATGCACAGAAGCGTGTGTGTGAAGTTATTCTGAATGACCCTATGTGCACCTTCAATATTATATACCCTTTTAGGGATAGATTTCAAATAGCTCTGATATAGCAGAAACCACTAAATTATGAAATTGCTAAATTGGGAATTGTACTTCAACCCAGAACAAAAAATGTGCTTTGACGGACACTAAATATCTTGCCCAGCAACAACAGTACAGCGGTGGGTAACGAGAGATTTAGAGGGATTTAAATTTGAGGCCTAGTATTTAGGCGCTGGGTCACCGGTATGGATTTAGTGACAGAATTAGACTTGGAAATGCACAGAAGCGTGTGTGTGAAGTTATTCTGAATGACCCTATGTGCACCTTCAATATTATATACCCTTTTAGGGATAGATTTCAAATAGCTCTGATATAGCAGAAACCACTAAATTATGAAATTGCTAAATTGGGAATTGTACTTCAACCCAGAACAAAAATGTGCTTTGACGGACACTAAATATCTTGCCCAGCAACAACAGTACAGCGGTGGGTAACGAGAGATTTAGAGGGATTTAAATTTGAGGCCTAGTATTTAGGCGCTGGGTCACCGGTATGGATTTAGTGACAGAATTAGACTTGGAAATGCACAGAAGCGTGTGTGTGAAGTTATTCTGAATGACCCTATGTGCACCTTCAATATTATATACCCTTTTAGGGATAGATTTCAAATAGCTCTGATATAGCAGAAACCACTAAATTATGAAATTGCTAAATTGGGAATTGTACTTCAACCCAGAACAAAAAATGTGCTTTGACGGACACTAAATATCTTGCCCAGCAACAACAGTACAGCGGTGGGTAACGAGAGATTTAGAGGGATTTAAATTTGAGGCCTAGTATTTAGGCGCTGGGTCACCGGTATGGATTTAGTGACAGAATTAGACTTGGAAATGCACAGAAGCGTGTGTGTGAAGTTATTCTGAATGACCCATATGTGCACCTTCAATATTATATACCCTTTTAGGGATAGATTTCAAATAGCTCTGATATAGCAGAAACCACTAAATTATGAAATTGCTAAATTGGGAATTGTACTTCAACCCAGAACAAAAAATGTGCTTTGACGGACACTAAATATCTTGCCCAGCAACAACAGTACAGCGGTAACGAGAGATTTAGAGGGATTTAAATTTGAGGCCTAGTATTTAGGCGCTGGGTGACAGGTATGGGTTTAGTGACAGAATTAGACTTGGAAATACACAGTAGCGGGTGTGTGTGAAGTTATTCTGAATGACCCAATGTGCACCTTCAATATTATATACCCTTTTTGGGATAGATTTCAAATAGCTCTGATATAGCAGGAACCACTAAATTATGAAATTGCTAAATTGGGAATTGTATTTCAACCCAGAACAAGAAATGTGCTTGAACGGACACTAAATAACTCGCCCAGCTACAGCACTAGGGACAGATTTAGCTGGATATAAATTTGAGGCCTAGTATTTAGGCGCTGGGTGACCGGTATGGATTTAGTGACAGAATTAGACTGGGATATGGCCAAAAAATAAACAGACTATTGCTGGTTAAATGCACTTGGTGTGACAGCTTCACCCTGATGTAGGCTTTAGCCAAAAAACAACCACACCATTGAGGGTTAAATGCACTTGGTGACAGGCGCAGCTTGCCCCTGATTTTGTATATGGCCAAAAAATGAACAGACTATTGCTGGTTAAATGCACTTGGTGTGACAGCTTCACCCTGATGTAGGCTTTAGCCAAAAAACAACCACACCATTGAGGGTTAAATGCACTTGGTGACAGGCGCAGCTTGCCCCTGATTTTGTATATGGCCAAAAAATGAACAGACTATTGCTGGTTAAATGCACTTGGTGTCACAGCTTCACCCTGATGTAGGCTTTAGCCAAAAAACAACCACACCATTGAGGGTTAAATGCACTTGGTGACAGGCGCAGCTTGCCCCTGATTTAGTATATGGCCAAAAAATGAACAGACTATTGCTGGTTAAATGCACTTGGTGTGACAGCTTCACCCTGATGTAGGCTTTAGCCAAAAAACAACCACACCATTGAGGGTTAAATGCACTTGGTCGCAGCTTGTGCTGGCGCACCACAAGACACAAAATGGCCGCCGATCACCCCAGAAAAATGAGACTGACAAACGGTCTGTGCAGCCTAAAAACAGTGAGCAATTGAGGATCAGCAGCTCAATGATCCACAGCTGCAGATCGATCAGTTAATCAAGTCCTTTGGAGGAGTTAATCTGCCTAATCTCGCCCTACTGTCGCAGCCGCAACCTCTCCCTACGCTAATCAGAGCAGAGTGACGGGCGGCGCTATGTGACTCCAGCTTAAATAGAGGCTGGGTCACATGGTGCTCTGGCCAATCACAGCCATGCCAATAGTAGGCATGGCTGTGATGGCCTCTTGGGGCAAGTAGTATGACGCTTGTTGATTGGCTGCTTTGCAGCCTTTCAAAAAGCGCCAAGAAAGCGTCACAAAAGCGCGAAGAAAGCGACGAACACCGAACCCGAACCCGGACTTTTACGAAAATGTCCGGGTTCGGGTCCGTGTCACGGACACCCCAAAATTCGGTACGAACCCGAACTATACAGTTCGAGTTCGCTCATCCCTAGTAGACAGGAATCCACTGATAAGACGCCGTTTTTGGAGCATATGGGTTCCATCCGCAGTTTGGCACATTTTCTGGTACCGAGACTTCTGGTATATCGGAAGAGGAACAATTTTCCTCTTCGTTGTCATCTATTTGGCGGAAAATTCTGAACAATTTTCCCAATGAACGAGGTACTGGAGAGAACCGCGGAAAACACGAGAATCCACAATCCTTGAGACCTGAAATTCAAGATTACCATCAACCACAATCGGAGGAGGAGGCAAAGAACTTCGCTAATTCTAGCAATCATATAGGAAAGTTTACTATAGAGACAGCTAAGTTTAATTCGCTATGCGATTATATGACTGCTTTAAAAAAAAAATATAGAATAATTATAATACCTGATAATTATTATAATTATTCTATTTATTAAAAAAAAGCTAAGTAATATAATCGCATAGCGAATTAAACTTAGCTGTCTCTATAGTAAACTTTCCTATATGATTGCTAGAATTAGCGAAGTTGATAAATAGGTAGCTAAAACGAAGATGCAGAATACTTCGTTATCTTCGTTTTGTGGAATATGACGAATACATTCGTTATATTCGTTTTGTGGAATATGACGAATACATTCGTCATATTCGCTAATTCTACCAAGCCAACCATAGTAAACCAGGTCCAAGTTGAAATCGCAATTCGATTAATTCAAGTTATAATAATCGAATTTCGATTTTAACTTAGCACTGCTATATTCCATATTAGGCTAGAATTAACGACTATGGAATATAGCAGTGCTAAGTTAAAATCGAAATTTGATTATTATAACTTGAATTAATCGCATTGCTATTTCAATAGGAGAGTAGCCTTTAAGTTAAAATCGAAATTCGAAAGGACAGGTAAGAACAACTTTAGGAAAGTGGGAAAGAAAAAATATAACAATAAAAATAAAAAAAAACACGAATATTCGAAATATCGAATTTATATCACTATATTCGAAATATTCGCGAATTAGCGAAGTGCCGATATTAGCGGAAAAAAAATCGATATTCGAATATTCGCGCTCAACACTAACACTTATATCTCTCACTCATGCTCTTTAGATTATCCTAAATCTTTTTGAGATCCACTGTGGCTCTACCCCCCGGGTGCCCAGCAAGGACAGTATCGTGGTGCTCCTTAAAAACCTTGTGTCTTAAAGCGAGAGGCACAAACAACCTTCCAGGAGGACAAAGATCAGGAGCCTCTGCCTGGGCTGCCTGAACCTCTGCCTCCAATTCAGGATAAAGAGCAGAGACCACCACACCTTCAGACAAAATGGGACCCGGGTCTTCAAAATCCCCACCTCCCAGAAAACAACGTGACAGGGCATCCGCCTTCACATTCTTAACCCCAGGGCGGAACGTGACAACAAAATTAAACCTTGAAAAGAACAAAGACCACCTGGCCTGTCTCGGGTTCAGACGCTTGGCTGACTCTAAGTAGGCCAGATTCTTATGGTCGGTAAACACGGTAATAGTAATGGCTCTCTCTAGCCAATGGCGCCATTCCTCAAAAGCTAACTTGATGGCCAACAACTCCCTATCTCCCACATCGTAATTTCTCTCTGCGGAGGAGAGTTTCTTCGAGAAAAAGGCACACGGTCGCCATTTGGCAGGCGAGGGACCCTGAGACAAGACCGCACCCACACCCACCTCAGAAGCGTCCACCTCAACTATGAAGGACAGAGAGATATCAGGTTGTACCAAGATGGGAGCGGAATCAAAACTCTCCTTGATACTAGAAAAGGCCTTACGCGCCTCTACCGACAAGGAGGAATAATTTACCCCCTTTCTAGTCATATCAGTGAGTGGTTTAACAACAGAGGAATAATTCAAAATAAACTTCCTGTAATAATTGGCAAAACCCAAAAAATGAATCAGCGCCTTCTGATTCTCAGGAAGCTCCCACTCAAGCACAGCGCGGACCTTCTCGTGGTCCATGTGAAAACCAGAAGCGGAGAGAAGAAACCCCAGAAATTGAATTTCTGGAACCGCAAACACACATTTTTCCAGTTTAGCGTACAATTTATTCTCCCGAAGGATGAGCAAGACCCGACGTAGGTGGTCCTTATGAGTTTTGAAATCAGGACAAAAAATCAAAATGTCATCTAGATACACTAGTACAAATTTCCCCATTAAATGATAAAAAATGCTGTTCACAAAATGCTGAAAGACGGCTGGAGCATTCATCAAACCAAAAGGCATAACCAAATTCTCAAAATGGCCCTCAGGGGTATTGAAGGCCGTCTTCCATTCGTCTCCTTCTCTGACCCTGACCAGGTTGTATGCCCCTCTTAGATCCAACTTGGAAAAAACTTTAGCCCCAACAACCTGGTTAAACAGGTCTGGGATCAGAGGAAGCGGATAAGGGTCACGAATTGTGATACTGTTCAGCTCCCTGAAATCCAGACATGGTCTTAAAGAACCATCTTTTTTCTTAACAAAGAAAAAACCAGCGGCAACAGGTGACTTCGAAGGTCGTATGTGTCCCTTTCTCAGGCTCTCAGAGATATAAGCACGCATAGCGACCCTTTCAGGTTGGGAGAGATTGTATAAACGAGATTTAGGCAGCTTGGCGCCTGGGATGAGATTAAAAGGGCAGTCGTACTCCCTGTGAGGGGGCAACTCCTGAACACCACTCTCAGAAAACACATACGAAAATTCTGAGAGAAAAGATGGAACAGTCTTAATAGAAACCTCTGAAACAGATGTCATGAGGCAATTCTCTCTGCAAAAGTCACTCCAACCATTTATTTGCCTCGCTTGCCAATCAATGGTGGAGTTATGTTTAGTGAGCCAGGGTAGCCCCAACACTAGAGGAGTAGGCAACCCGCTTAGGACGAAACATGACACATCCTTAACATGAGTATAATTCACAATCAAACGGATATTGTGAACTATGCCCTTTAACGATTTCTGAGAAAGTGGAGCGGAATCAATAGCAAAAACAGGTATATCCTTTCCCAAAGTGCCTACCTGGAAACCATGTGTTATAGCAAATTGATTATCAATGAGATTGACAGCTGCTCCACTATCTACAAAAATCTCACAAAAAATATTCTTGCTCTCTAGCGCCACCCTGGCAGGTAGGACAAAACGGGAACTACAAGCAAACGGAAAACCTTCAATTTTCGCATCAACCTTGCCATTGGTAACAGATAGAACGTTTTTAGAGGATTTTTTTTTTTGTTTCCTTATTACTCTCAAAAAACTGCCTGAATCTCCTAGAGGGACAAATATTTGCCAAATGATTTATACCTCCATAACAGAAACAAACCCTCCTCTGAGAGCTGAATCCTCTATTGTCAGAGGCAAGCAAACCCAGCTGCATGGGCTCCTGCTCAGAGGGGATTGAGAAAGATTGAGACCCCTGCGCACTGAATGAGACCGCCGCACTGTCCTTGGACTGAGTATGACAGGAAGGAGTGATCTCTCCTCTCTCTCTAAGACGCCTGTCAATACGAACGGCCCGAGACATGGCAGAGTCCAAGGAGGTAGGTCTCTCATGAAAGGCAAATGCATCTTTCAATCCCTCTGAAAGACCATGGCAAAATTGACTTCGGAGTGCAGCATCATTCCAACCAGTATCAGCTGCCCATCTCCGAAATTCTGAACAGTATATCTCTGCGGACTGTTTACCCTGGCATAAAAGACGTAGTCTAGACTCTGCCAGAGCAATACGATCCGGATCATCATATATCTGACCCAGGGCTAAAAAAAAATCATCCACTGAACAGAGGGGCCGTGCCCCCAACGGCAGCGAAAAGGCCCAAGACTGAGCGTTATCCCTGAGCAGCGAGATGATGATCCCCACCCTCCGCTCCTCATCACCAGAGGAATAGGGAAGTAGGCGAAAATGGAGTTTGCAAACCTCTCTAAAACGAACAAAATTCTCACTACCCCCGGAGAAAGTATCCGGAAGCGAGATCTTAGGCTCAGAACAAACTCCATGAACGCAAGCTGAACCGGTCACCTGAAACTGAGATACAGTTTTACGGAGATCTGCTACCTCCAATGAAAGACCCTGCATGTGTTCAGTCAAAAGTGAAACCGGATCCATGCTTGAGACGGTTTTGGCGGTTTATAATGTCACGGATGGTGTAACAGAAAACAAGAAGTTACAAATAAGGATCCGACTGGCTTGATCCGAAACTAAGGAACAAAAGGGTGACCCCTATTTAAGCCCTGAAACTCTCCCTGTCTTCTCAGCCCATGCAAAGATCTCTATGATAGAAAATTGCATGCCCTCGTGCCTCGACTGTATGACACCTGAACACCCTATAATAGTGAGGGGACACGACCACCGGCTCCCTACACTTAATGCGGAGGGAGTCAGGGTCACCTAGGATCAAGCAAACAGGAAAACACAAATCAATGAACAGACTTATCTGTAGAAGCCTCAGTTGTAGCATCCAGCATGTACACACTCCAGGAAGTTGTATAAACCGCAAAGTGATGCATTATGGGAGGGGATTTAAAGGGATGCAATCAGTGCAACTAGATGACAGCTGAGAGAGGGAAACTAGATGACAAAACGAAAGCAAAACAAAAGAACCTCAAGCAGGAGGTTCTGAAGAACGTCTGTCAGAGCTTCTCAGATGTCTGGCAGTGACAGTACCTTCTTGGAAGTTGGGGCCAAGGTTTATTGGGCCATATAAGATCTGTCATTATTAATCCAGTTTCTTTTCGCCTTGAACTTCCACAGGCTTTAAAACTTCATATGTTTTTCACAAATCATTACTGAAAAGATATGTTGCACCTGCTGAACTGTCCTCCTTATCCTCCTGCTCCTGTCTTGGTGGATGGTAATCTTGAATTTCAGATTGCCAGGGTAGTAAACTCACAAATTCTCAGTCGATCTCTTCAGTATCTCGTGCACTGGAAAGGTTATGGTCCAGAGGAAAGAATGTGGGTTCTTGCGACTGACGTTAATGCCAATCGCCTTGTCAAAGCCTTTCACAGGGCGCATCCTGATAAAGTCGACCCTGGGTGTCTGGAGGTCACCCGTAAAAGGGGGTTGGGTACTGTCACTGGTCCCTCCCATAACAGAGGTGATAAGATCTGAGAAACTGGCGGCACGTGAGGATATCTGACAATCTCTCTGTTTTTTCCTTGCAGTGTGCTTGTTTAGTAATGACCACACCTCTTGTCAGGTGCAGCTTGTGGTCATTACTGAAGCTCTATTTAGTTCTGACTCACACTGCTTACCATGCAGTTGATATTTCCTGCTGGAGTTGGTTGAGCTGGTTTGGATCTCATGCTCCTCCATTCTTCTTTAAGCTAAGTGCATTTTGTTTAGCATTTTGTTGTTTGCTTGTGTTTGTGGTTTTCTAGGCCTCAGGGAGACGCTGGTTCCATCATCGGGGAAGGAACCAGTAGTCTCATTCCCTGCCACCCCTCCTAGGGATTTCCAGATGCTCCAGGGCTAAGGTTCCGGTGTATAAGTATTTCCACCTTCAGGGTCTACTCATATTGGCAGGAGTCAGAGAGAGGTTTAGGGATTCCTAGGAGGTCACCATCTCTCTCCCTTAGCTTTGAGGCTTAGACTCCTGTCTATTTCTTTCTGTGTGTTAACTGGTGTTTTCCCCTCCCCATTACTTGTGACAGCTGCACCGCAGGCTGGCCCGTACTAAGCACCCAAACAATTGTTTGTGTTTGCTTCATGGTAATAATAGGTATGGCAAGGCAGTTTTAGTTGTGCCTGCCAGTAGGTAAATTACCTGTAAATTTCTTCCGGCATCCATCAGAGGGTGCCGTGCTGTGCAGCACAGGGGTCTCAGCCTTCGGGCTGAGTGTATGCACATTTATTTTATGTTTCCCAGCATTTGGGGCTGTGTTCATTATCACGTTTCAGTAAAAATTCTGTTTTGTAAAAGCTGGTGTTGGAGTTGCTTTCCTCGTTCGTGACTTTGCTGTGTCCTGGGGAGCCCACCCCGGTATACAGGCTTACAGATATATGGACACAGAAAACGGACTCCTAAGCTAGCCATATGTGGAGTCAGAGCAGGACTCCAAAGCAGTGAGGAGGAAATACAGTCAAGTCAATGTGCCGGTTAAAGAAAACAGCAACCCGATACCGACAGTCTGAGCAGAATACCAGCCTGTTAGTGATTTTGCTTTGAGGTCCAGAAGCTTTAAGCTCCATCTCAGTTTTTTTTTTTCAGGGCAAATGCTACTTAATGTTACAGGTATTTTAATGTATTGTAATGTGTCCTGTTGCTGATTTGCAGAGCGATGGTCTCATTCACATCCAACCCTGAGGAGTATCTGTGGAAGGGATTTCTTTATGCGACCTTGCTGCTGGTAACAGGTTCAATCCAGTCACTCTGCCTGCAGCAATATTTGCTAGACTGCTACGTCTTGGGAATGAGAATCCGCACAACACTAACCGCTGCTGTGTATAAAAAAGTGAGTATACATAATGAATAGTCTAGAAGGTCTACATGGGCTTGTAAGGCTATTGCAATATAACTTCAGGGTTTCCCTACAGGCAACAATTGTGTCTGTTGCTAAATTAGGAAGATCAGGATTAAAAAACTATGGCGCCTCTTAAAACAGAAGAATAGATCTGTCATTGACCCATGGTCTTTTGTATCCCTCTAGGCTCTGACTGTCTCAAATGCCATCCGGAAGGAGTCAACAGTAGGAGAAACCGTGAACCTGATGTCTGCAGATGCACAGGAATTCATGGAGCTGACTGATTTCCGTTCATCTCCTTTGGTCCGCACCTCTGCAGATCGTGGTTTCTGTGGTATTCCTCTGGTTAGAGCTGGGACCGCCAGTCCTGGCAGGACTTGGAGTGATGATTCTTTTGATACCAATCAGCGCATTCCTAGCTACTAAATCAAAGACATTCCAGGTGAGGCTGTTGGCATCTACTGGACATGCACCAATTTGCTCAAACTGGCGTCATGTTGGAGGACTTCATGACCTTCAAGTTGGCATAGTCCATTGTTTGCTAATATTGCAGTACCATGACACACATGCCCACACTCCTGCCAAGTTCAGGAGACTCTTGAACAAAGGACAGAGCTTTCAGACTTCCAATTTGCCTTCAAGATTAACCTAATTATTAGATTTTTTTTTATGGCAGCTGGAGATTCTTCCTACTGCCGACAATAGGAAGAGATGCTGTAGTTTACACTTTAAAGGGGGCAGTATAGCTGGAACATTAAAGGAAACACTATGGCTGTCACTGTTATGGGCGAAACTGTAGATGACACTGGTATAGGCACACCATGACTATTACTTTTATGGGACTTTGTGACTGACACTTGTTTTGCACAATGTGATGGAGTGCAGCATGCTTGAGTGAGGATGGCCGGATGGGAGTTGTAGTAGTACTAACGGTTCTTATGTTTCCTGGACTCATGCAGTGATGTGGAAGGGTGCACCTTTCTTCCCCTCGTGGCACTCTTTGGTTCTAGAGTTCTCCTCCCTTGGTGTTGCACGTTTTGAGGTGCAAGGCTGGGTCCCAGTTGTCATGATGCCAACACTTTGCAGTGTACTAGGGGTGCAGCAGAACAGTTCTTTACTGAAGAATTAAAATGCAAACAGATCAGGACAGTTGTTACCATGCAATGGATTGGCTGTTGCTACACAGGATGCAGTGTTCACAGATGTTACAGGTTTCATGGCTGCACTGGTAGTTGAAAATTAGGATTTTTGTCTTACCTGTAAAATCCTTTTCTCACAGCGAGAAAAGGATTTTACAGGTAAGACAAAATCTGACTTTCTCGCTCGTATCATTGGGGGACACAGAAGACCATGGGACGTTAAAGAGAAGTACCATGGGGACGGAACAAGAACAGAATGAATCCAAGGCCTTTCATAAGGCCCCGCACACAATTGCAGCGGGGAGGACACACCTGGACCCCTCAAAAAAGGACAGGAAGAGCCATTCCCAGTAAGGCCAGCCAGAAAGCGTCTGAATACCCAGACGCCCAGCTGGGCAGAAAAAGAACAGCCCCGGGGACATAAGCCACAGCTTAGGAGACTTTAGAAGAAGTAAAGAGCACACCGAATATCCACAAGATGGACAAGAATGAAAACAAGTCAGGCACCAGAGCAAACAGAGCAACTATGGAATATACCAGAGAGAGAAAAATAGCCTGGGCCCAGAAGACTTCTAAGGAAGGTGATACCCAAGGACCAACACCCCAGGAAAAGTGATCAACAGTCACGACATGGCATGAGAAGAAAACAAACTGAAAATGGTATCTGGATACCAAGGGGCAGAGAACTGTGGATGTGACAAATCTTGTCCCCCCATTGGGGAAGAAGTAGACGTGTCAGAAGGTGACAACCCGCAACTCCATACCAGGCTGTCAAAGGAGAATAGGCACTCCAGCAGAACCATTAACAAATCAGGGCTAGAGAATCTGGATGTTAGGCATGACCATGGCCCATAAGAAAAGAATATCGAGGTAGAGAAGAGACACAATGGGAACATGGCAGTAAAACGCAAATAAATTGGGAAGTAACCTGGTAGGAAAAGAGTGTCCACCGGGATCAAAAAAACATCCTCTTCAGACCTATGGCCAAGGGGTTTGTCTAATAAGAATGTTCCTTAAGGAGAATGACAATGTGGTAAGCAGAGACATGGAGAAGAGGAACTTAAGCTCCATAACAAGAGAATAGAGAAGCCATCTGATACTTATACAAGGCTGCCTAAACTAGCAGACCTAATCGGAAGCTAAAGAAAAAGTACCCAGTCCAAGGGAACAGATAGAAACAACGTACATGTCGGAAAACATAAAAGTTGCGTAAACTCATCAGACATTATCAACCGCCACTGCGGTCCAACTCCGCCTAAAGAAGAAGAGAATGAGGCTATGAGAGGAATGTACAAAACGGTCAGACCGGAACCAGATTGTCACAGTCGTTACCTCTGGCTGTGACCTTCTGTCTATGCTCTCGCTGCAGCTCCGTTCCTGTGTGTTTGTGGTTCTTTATGGGTTAACTCCCCTGTGTGCCTATTAGGAGTTAATCCTCTGTCTGCTCCATGGGTGTGGCCTCTCTGCTGCACCCATGGAACCTGTATATAAGGCTGAGGTTTCCTCAGTTCTGGGTCAGTTCTCCTGGTGTGTGTTGTCTTGTCCTGCTCCTAGTTTGTACTCACTCTCCCATGCTGCTGACCCATGGGATCCGTATCTGTCTGTCTGTCCGTCCTATGTGGGTTTCCTACTTGTTCATTCCCGTCCTCTTTCCTGTGTTTTGTTATCTGTTCTGCCAGTTATGTTTGAGTCACCTTTTGTGTATTTATATGTTCCTCCGGAAGGGGGTGTCAGCATGATTTGACCAATCAGTTCTTGGCAGACATGCCATTCTCCGGAGGGAGAGTGGAGGGGGAGGTGTTAGCACAGTGCAGTTCAGCCGTGACTTTTGTGGCCAGTGCAGGCTGGCGGCATTCCCCTTGGCGTGCAGAGTGCTATGGGCAAGGCCACGCAGTATACCACTGGTGGAGCTAGTCCTTCTCTGCTCATTGCCACTCCTATTGCGTTTTTCGTGTAGGCTGTTGCTAGGGGCTGCGTGCTGGCTGCGGTCGTCTGATGTGTTATGCTTGTGTACCTCTGTACCCCTTTGATTCCGATTTTCTTCGTCTTCCAGTCTGGTTCCCGTTCCTGGTCCCACTCCTCCGGAAGGGGGTGTCTGCATGTCGGGCCAATCAGTTCCTGGCAGACATGTCATTCTCCGGAGGGAGAGTGGAGGGGGAGGTAACTTCTTGGTGCGGTTCACTTGACGTGTATTCCGTGTTGGCTGGCTATCTTCCCCTGGCGTACTGGCTGCGGACCCTCCGTGTAGGCTGGTTTTCAGAGGTTGGGCTGGTTGCGGTCGTTGTGTGTGTTCCTGCTCATGTACCTCGTCACCTCTCTGGTTTCCGTTCCCTAACCTGGGTCTGTTTGGGTTGTTGCCTCGCTTCTTCCCCTTTCTGTTTGGAAGGAGAGGGGGGGGGGCTTTGAGGGGTGGGAGTGTCACAGTCGTTACCTCTGGCTGTGACCTTCTGTCTATGCTCTCGCTGCAGCTCCAGTTCCTGTGTGTTTGTGGTTCTTTATGGGTTAACTCCCCTGTGTGCCTATTAGGAGTTAATCCTCTGTCTGCTCCATGGGTGTGGCCTCTCTGCTGCACCCATGGAACCTGTATATAAGGCTGAGGTTTCCTCAGTTCTGGGTCAGCTCTCCTGGTGTGTGTTGTCTTGTCCTGCTCCTAGTTTGTACTCACTCTCCCATGCTGCTGACCCATGGGATCCGTGTCTGTCTGTCCTCTGTGGGTTTCCTACTTGTTCATTCCCGTCCTCTTTCCTGTGTTTTGTTATCTGTTCTGCCAGTTATGTTTTAGTCACCAAGTTTGTATTCATGTCTCTGTTCAGCAAGCCCTTGCTGCACCTTTTTTTGCAGCAGAGTGCCATGGGCAAGGCCATGCAGTTTACTACTGGTGGAGCTAGTCCTTCTCTGCTCATTGTCACTCCTGTTTCCTTGCTATGAACTTCTGCTTGTGTTTTTAGTTGCCTGCTTGTATTTGCCTGTTGTTATGTTTGCCTATGTACCGTTGGTACCTTCTGGTACCTGTTGTCCGTTTGCTCCTGTTGTCACTGTCTAGTTCATGCTCCAGAGTGGACCCTGGCAACTCCCTGCGGCAAAGCCTAACCCTACCATCTGGGGCCCTAGTGAATACCAGGAGTTGCTTAGTCACGCCCCTCTGGAGTATTACTAGACAGTGGGGGTTTTCCTCCCACTGTGCGGACGGTACATAGAGCTCTCTATTTCCCTGTGTTTCCCTCCTTGGATTCTGTTTGTGCAATAACTCTTGTGTGTCTGTACCTGAGTTTCGTTTGTTTATTGCTTGACAACACGGAGGTCTCTCCTGGGACTTCCAACTCGTGACACAGATATGGCATAAATACTGCACCAGGAAGGGAGTGCGGACGTCGAATGCCACAAAGTCCCATTAAAAAAAATTGGTAATGGAACCATACTACCTGCGCAGATACTCCACAGCATAAAGGGGGCCTACAAGAACCCAACGGCTATGGAAACTGGCCAAGCAAGCAGAAACAGTATCTGGGGAAGGGCAACTACTCGCCTTGCAGAAGGGGAGAAGTAGAAGAGGCCGATATGGTTCAGTAGAGAACTAGTGTAAGTGGTGACAACAAGGACAGTACGACCACTGTACTCAGTGAGGCAAGCAGTGCAAACAACTTACAGAGGCAAACTGGATAAGCGCATACCCAAATTTCCACAAGGAGGGAACGCTGATGCTGTCACCGTAGCATGTAGTAGAGGCAATGCACGATATGTGAAATGAACAAGGCGCTAAACCAGCGCTACAGAAATTAGTAGGTTATACCAGGTACATAAAACCGCACTAGTGCCTACCAGAAGTGAGCAAACCCATCACCTATAGCATGGCTTGGTATGGGCATTTGACTACGCCATAAGGAATAAGAGAACCTGTCAGCCACCGCCTCAGGAACACCATAAATACCATGCTTAGTAAATGTGTTGCAGAAAACCTCACGAAATGCCAGGGTCTATACCCCACATGGAGGAAGCGGATACGGCAAGAACCTCTGCTGCCAAGCCCACTGACAATGCGTCATGTAAGCCAGAACCGGCTATGGCAGGCGCAGCACTATGAAGTGTCTTTTGCGCTGTGGCATTAGAAGAATTTTGATATCTCTGACTTTTTAGTCTAACCAGACTGTCTATTACTATGTAATTCCTCTAGCACCGTTTTATGGAAATGCTTGAAATAACTTTGTATTAACTTTTCTTCATACATAACACTGCTGCCTCTGCAGCAGATAGTTAATATACATAACACATGTTGAAAAGATATCACAAAATGGCGGTATGCATAAGATGGTGGTTCAACTGTTCAATCTTGTCATTCAACATAAAATGGTGGATATATTGAGTATCTGTACTCTTACTTTAAGTTACTTAAGCACTTTATGATCTCCCTGAGAGGTATATCTGAGGTCTAACTAATAGTTCTACTTGCTGAATTTGGTTGCAATTTGCCGTATGCAGTTAGCAGTAACTATTTGCAGATTAGGTTGAGTATGATCTGGTATGGTTGTATGCAATTTGGATTGCAATATGAAATTTGAATGGTTGCAATTGTGAACTTTGTAGTTTTCAATTGGTGGAACCTGTAAGTAAACACACATATAACTGGTTCAGTATACAGTTCTAATCACTATATTAACAGTAGGAACATTATATAACTATTTTAAATACCTATTTTGGCATCTCTGCTTCCATAAAACACAGCTCTTAGTGGAGTGAATGTCTGTTCAGCTTCTCTCCTCTGGTGTAATGATTCTAGCAGCTCCTGCTAGGAGAATTTCCCACACAGGCGGTGTGTGAGGCTGGCTGTGATTGGTCAAAACTCTTGCTCTGTGTGAAGCTGGCTGTGATTGGTCAAGACTCCTGCCCAGCAACAACAGTTTAACTCTATGCTTTCTGTGTTTCTGCTGTGTCAATTGAGCTTACCTTACATTATATAATGAATCTTAAAGGCATATTAATTTTTGGACACAAAATAAAACTATTACATGACATCTAAACATTAAGTCACTGTAAATAACTCTGGTTTTGTCTTTAACACACTGTAAGGGATCGTATCTTTTCAGGGAGTCACTCTCACAGATATCTCACCAGACAACCGATTTTCATGTCCAAACTGCATTTATTTTGACACTCTTCTCATAAAAGATAGTCCAGTTATACATCACTGGGTGGGGTGAGGTTCCCGCACCGCCAACACTTAAAACACAAATAAACTCCTGCCCGTCTAGGCGCTACCTAAACATAAAACGTCCCTACCTCACTCATAGAGCTCAGTTCACACATGGACAACATATGCAGCTTACCTCAGCCAACATCAATACTGCAGCCTCAAGGCTGTGGCAACTCCAGTACCTTTTGGGGGAGTGTGGCCCAGTAGTCCTCCAGACGCTGGGCATGCAACCCTCATTCTCTAGGTGTCGCTAGGTCCTCCAAACCTCAGGCTATTCAAAGCCTTGTGACCCCTCAGTCCTCCTGACTGAGACCACATATAGAGCCTCCCCTTCACAAAACAGTCTCGCTCTCCCTCCTCAGACTGACCTACTCTGAGGCGCTTTATGCAAGCCTGATTACAGCAGGCCTCACCTGCGATCACCTCAGGTAGAAAGAAAAACCCATACTGGAAGGGTGTGGACTGGGAACTCCCTTTACCAAGCCTAGCCACCAGTCTAAGTAAAATCCAGCCCAGAAAATGTATACAAAAATGTCTCAGCAAACTATGCTTTGCTGAGACTACTGCCACTCTCTGGATTTTATCTGTCTCACATATCTGAGATACCTGAAGTGGGACAACACACCTTCCAGCACTGTTCACATTACCAGAACACAAACATAGGAACTGTATTAAGGTTATTGGCAGGTCTAGCTGTGTAAACATATAAGCTATGTTAGCAACCTAGGACAGGTCTTTGCTGGCCAGCTACATCGGCGACTGTTGGCATTTGAAGGAAGAAAGCAAAAAACTCCCCCTGGTAAGGGGTCACACAGTGGTAGCCACGGAATAGGAGTAGCCCAAAAATCTACGGCCAGCGCAATAGACTGCCTCATAGGGGGAGGCCATACCAGCACCCATGGCCTCTCCAGAGGGGAGACTCCATCTGAAAATAAGGTCAAACAGCAGTAGCCAACATGAACTGTTGGTAGCGCAATACTGCACCGGGGAAGGAAGAAAACTGGCAACCTGTGCAGACATTCCATCTACTGAAGAAATGTGGATGCCGAGCGCACCAAGGAAAAGTAACAAAATTAGAATGCTCCGCATGGGGTCTCAAAGCACGAGGAGAGGCAGGTCAACACCCTGGAAAGACAGAGTCTATCACGTTGGCGCCCTATCCCAATCCGTACAACGACTACCTGAGGAAAAGTATAGTGTGAAAGTAGTCAGAGTTTCCCGTGGTACTGCCAAAATACTTCCTATGACGGGGGTAAGGCGATTGTCTGTGTCTAGCAAGGAGACCACACTTGGAATGGGATGGTATGCGACAAGGGGATAATGCAATAGGGCAAAAGATTCCAGAGGTAATGGGAATACTCCGCCTATGGAAAGAGGGGAGCCCGACAAGATGTACAGTATCCACTGGTAGAACAAGTACCACTGGTTGTGGAACTATCCCGCTGATGGAAGGAGGGTAATGCTACAGGATCTTGCAGTATGCAGGTGTGGTGCCCATCTCTACCTAAAATAGGCCGATAATGTAACAGGATAAACAGTTTCCAGTGGATAGTGGGGTTACTCCGCTGGTGGAAAGAGGGAAACGCGACAGATGTACAGGGTCCACTTGTAGAGCAGGCACTACTGGTTGTGCAACTACTCCGTCAATAGAAGGAGGGTAATGCAACCGGATCTACAGTATGCGATTGTGGTGCAATTAGTCCACCTATAGCAGGTGGAAATCCAACCAGACAGAAGATAACCAAGATTAGTGCAATTACTCCGCCTGCAGAAGGGGTAATGCAACAGAATATAAAGTCTCTGGTGGAAGTGCAATTGCTCCGCCTAAGGAAGGAGAGTAATGCTACAGTCTGTATAGGATCCAGTGGTAGCGCAATTACTCCATGGAATGAGGATAACATCACAGAATGTACAGTATCCAGTGGAAGTGTAAATACACCCACTATGGAAGGAGGGCAATGCTACCGGGAATATATTATCCAATGGTAGTGCCAATACTCCGCCTAGGAAGGAGGGTAATGGTACAGGAGGCACAGTATCCAATGATATTTCTAGTACTCTGTCTATAAAAGGAGAGTAATGTGACAGGCTGTACAGTATCCAGCGGTGAAGTAAATACCCCGCCTATGATGAGGCTTCACTACCGGATGTATAGGGTCCCGTTTGCAAATACCCTGCCTATGAAAAAAGAGCAATGATACAGAATGAATAGGATCCAGTGGTTGTGCAAATACTCCGCCTAAGAAAGGAGGGTAATGCTACAGGCTGTACATTATCCAGTGGAAGTGCAATTACTCCGCCTATGGAAGGGGGTAATGCTACAGGATGTACAGTATCCTATTCGTAAGTAGCTAGCGGTAGCACGCCGCCTATACATTGTGCCACTGGCTCTGCTGTAGCTGTAGAGAGGACACAGTGTAAGTCTGAAGGTAGGGCACTACAAGCACGAAGATAACAAGCTGGTCACACACTGCTATAAGGCGATGGAAACTAAGCCCAAAATAGGAGCGGAGCTCCAAGGGTTGATAAAAATAATAATAGCTGTGGGAATTACATGCAGCCCCAATCCCATTAACCCTTTTAATAGTATTAGGTAATTATTTTTCCCCCAGCCACAGAAGCACTGAGGCAAGAAAGGGGTTAAGTAGGTTGGGAGCGGAGCTCAGTGGGCCGAATATATGGGCGTGAAGTTTCGCGCTCTGAGAGTACAGTCCCCGCCCCCAAACACTCTGGGAGAACGCGGCATAGTAGGCTGCAGAGCTGGGGCCTCGCGTACAGGTGGGGCCAACTGGAAGAACTTCCGGCTGGAAGAGCAGCACATGGAGGTGCAACACGCCAGACCTGCAGGGTATGACGAAGTGAGGTCACAGTTATGGGCAATCGAGGGTACTCACTATATTTGAAGAACCCTGGGCAGGCGCGTGGCAGTGAAGGAGAGGTAGACACAGTTCCTCTGGGGCACGCTCTGTAGATAGGGACCAGGCCTGATGGTAGTTGAGGTGCCCTGGATGTTACAGGTATTTTATGTGCCTGGGGCAAGGTCCCTGTGGTATTCGTGACGCCAGTGCCTTTGGCCGGTGGCACGCCGGTTGATGGTTGGAAAGATGAAAGTACACAAGTATGCAGTGAACCAAACGGAAACTTTACTGGACAATCCAACTTTGTACAGCAGGGAGTAGTATAGTCTCTGTATTACAGTTCCACAAAAAAAAGGGGCTTATTCACAAGTATGGCAGGCAATAGTCATGCAAGTTACACTGAGGGTAAATTCCACAAGCACTCAGCAGCAGGTTGTACTTTTCCTCAGAATCAATGTACAGTGTCCTTTCTAGAACTCCTGCTCTGGCTTTATATCTCCCAAGGCCCGGATGCCTAAAAGGGTGGCTTATATTCTTGGTTACTTTCTTCCTCAGGTATTATACTACTTGCTATGGTTCCTAAGTTCCTCTGCCTATCAGGGGCACTTGGCTTACCCTGGGTCGCCTCCTCCTATCAGGTGGATAACTGTCGGTTTCTCCCAGGAGGTTGAATCCTGCAACTGGGGTATCCTCTTCAGAGCTAACTTAGGCTCTCTTGTTCTCAGGCAGGCTGGAGCTTCTCAACAGCCTCCTGGACATCACTAGCAGCCAGGGCTATCCAGCTGCATGTCAGGAGCAGGCTTCTTAACCTGTGTCTTCTCAGACTCCTGGCTCTGCACTAACTCTCCCTGTCTGGGCCTGGACATTTATACTAGGGGCTCCCTATCTCCCTCTAGTGTCTGGGATGTCTAACTACACCCAACTAGGCCTGCTGCTGCATTAGACAGGGGTACATTGCATATAACAACACATTAAAACATACATTAAATGCAGAATTAAATATGACATTTCTGTTCCTTGTGAGTAGGAGTAACGCGCACACCAATTGACCCTTGTGTAGTGCCCACCCATACCTAGTGGGACACTACAGAGGGAGTGGGAGTGTCACCCGTACCGACACCCAGTGAGAGAAAGTAGCGGCCGCCCAAGGAGGCCTGTGAGCGCTGGAGTACCGCTGAGCCCGGAGGAAGGTGAAGGGGGCTGGGGGCTGGGGACTGGAGCCGGACCGAGGGTCGGTGAGAGGCCAAGGTTTTGAGGAAAAAAAAACCTTTACTGTGTTCACTTTAGAGAACACAGGAGAAGAGGACCAAGCAAAAGGTTAACCCCCTAAAACCTAGTACAGGGAGGAGGGGAGGAATGTTAACCCCTGGGGGGGGGGAATGGTGGCGGGGGAAAGGTAGGTAATACTTACCTAGACTGTTTCTGCCCACCCAGATTCCAGCAGTGTCGCCTTCCTCAGTGTGCTGCCCCTCAGGGAAGGGCGGCTACACTGGCAACAGGGGGCTTTCTGGAAGTAGCAGATAAGGTGACATTGTAGCTGGAGGGTAACAGCGGATTTGAGATTCACTGTTCCTTCTTGTCTTCCAGAGGTTGGGAATGAGCAGCATGCTTGAGGACCCACTGGTCTCCCCCCTCAAGTGTGGGGAAGACAGGTGGTTGGAGGCCACCTGTAGTCCAATCGGAAAAATAATGATAAGTCGGCGCTCAGGTGTTGGTATTCAGGGAACATAGATAATGTCACATGATCCATCCTCTGGACCTATTTAAACAGGTAACCTGCAGGTTGTCTGTGATTGGTCTTGCTACTCTCACCAGCATTTTCATATTGTGTCATTCGTGTGTTTGGACCTCTGCTTTGCTTTTTGACCTTGACCCTGTGACCTCCCTGGAGTTGACCTGTACCTCTTGGCTTCTGACTTCAGATTGTATTTTGACCTCGTTATTGTGATGCTCCCTGTGTACCTGCGTGACCTCCTGACTTTGACTTTGGCTTGCTTGACTCTGTTACGGTAATCCTCTTTTCTTCTTTAGGCCCCTACTCGTATCTAAGCTAGGGACTGCACTTATCCCTACCCTCTGTCGTGACAAGTAGTCTTCCTTACTCTGTGCTTCTCTAGCTGACGTTGATGTCCAGGCATGGGGTGTACACTTTAGAACAATTCTGGAGTCTCCAGCATCCCAAAAAAATCAGCGTCATTTTTATTTTAATTCCGTTTAAAAGTACATAGATAAGACTTCACCACCCTCCACCACGGGTTAACATGTTTCAAACGCAATGTTCTTAATCATAACCTTCTGACGTGTGCAACACCTAGGGAGAAATAGTCTACGTCCACCAATGGAAGAGGAGAGGGAGAAGAAAGGGGAGGGGGAGGGAGAAACAGGTGTTTGTGGACAGAGGAACAATCAGCCCTTAGGTTGCACACTTCAAAATCTACTTGCCACCACCAACATAATATTTAACATTACAAATTCAGTGCATATATTTGATACCAATTTCTGCTGACTAGCTTGCACATATACACAAAGCTACTCTGCGGACAAGTAAAATTAAATACACAATATAAAAATGCAAGAGTGTATCTTGAATTCAATCAAAATAGAGCACCGAAGACCAATTAATACCCTAATTCTTGTAGTTGCTCTAATTGTAAATGACTGGGTATTTAATTCATGTGTGTGTAGATCTTGAAACACAGATGGCCCGTGCTGACAGTGCATCTCCTCCAAAAATAAATAAATAAATTATTTTCTATGCCGCAGAAATTTAAGCTAAGTAATCCGGAATATTATCCGATCAATTCCCAGCATCGACAGTATGTTTTTATTTCAGGAGGCACTTGAGAATGAGCTAACTGGAAATACACAGACGGGCAAAAGGTACACGCCATGGTTATAATCTTACATCAGCTCAAACAATAGCTTTGAAACAATTTAGAAAACATCCAGACCTTATTATAAGGTCGGCTGACAAAGGAGGTTCAGTCGTAGTTATGGATAAAGAAAGCTATTTTGAACAGATGATGGTCATGTTGTCTGATGCCTCCACGAACAGGAAACTACATGAAAATCCTCTGGATAAATATCGAAGGGAATATAATGCTCTCTTAGATAGAGGTAAAAGCAATGGTGTTTATTTTGATTAAAAACAGTTCAGTTTCCTGGACGTGGAGTCACCGATTACTCCCATTATGCACGCACTTCCAAAAATACATAAAAAGATGAATCCTCCCCTATTAAGGCCAATAGTTTCAGGTATAGGGTTGCTCCTAGAAAAAATTGGTGAGTGTCTAGATGGCATACTTCAACCCCTTGTAAAAAGATTGACAGGTTAAAGACACAACTGAAGTCCTCAAAGCAGTTTCAAACAGAGTGTGGGAAAAACATTATACTTGGCTTACAATGGATGTCATTTCCTTGTATCCATCTATGCCTCATGATATAGCTCTTCAAGCACTTGAGTACCACTTGTATAGATATAGTAGCCACCCCACAAACTTTATAGACTACATCCTTGATGTAACTGGCTTTTTACTTACACACAACTATTTTGGTTTCAACAATATTATTTTTTTGCAGATTTGAGGAGTTTCGATGGGGGCCAAGTTTTCCCCATCTCTGGCAAATTTAACCATGGGTTATTGAGAAGAACGCTTTATTTATTTCAGACTCCAATGCGTTTAGGTGGCGACATCGTCTGGTATGGCAGATGCAGTACAGACCAAAAGTTTGGACACACCTTCTCACCATTGAAATAGTTTTCTTTATTTTCATGACTATGAAAATTGTAGATTCACACTGAAGGCATCAAAACTATGAATTAACACATGTTTTCCCAATTTTTCGTACTGACTGACTTTCATTTCTTAAAGTAATGATGGCCACTCGTTTTTCTTTACTTAGCTGCTTTTTTCTTGCCATAATACAAATTCTAACAGTCTATTCATTAGGACTATCAGCTGTGTATCCACCTGACTTCTCCACAACGCAACTGATGGTCCCAACCCCATTTATAAGGCAAGAAATCCCACTTATATAACCTGACAGGGCACACCTGTGAAGTGAAAACCATTTCAGGTGACTACCTCTTGAAGCTCATCAAGAGAATGCCAAGAGTGTGCAAAGCAGTAATCAAAGCAAAAGGTGGCTACTTTGAAGAACCTAGAATATGACATATTTTCAGTTGTTTCACACTTTTTTGTTATGTATATAATTCCACATGTGTTAATTCATAGTTTTGATGCCTTCAGTGTGAATCTACAATTTTCATAGTCATGAAAATAAAGAAAACTCTTTGAATGAGAAGGTCTGTCCAAACTTTTGGTCTGTACTGTACATCAACGATTTGCTACTCATATGGAGTGGCGATGTGTCTGCCATACCAGACTTTGTTGAATTCGCCAACACAAATGTGTATAATCTGCGTTTCACACATAATATGGGTAGGCATAGTATTTGCTTTTTTGGATCTGAATTTAAGGGGTATTCCAGATGAAATCATTTATATGGAGACTTATCATAAGGAGATATCTGGTAACACCATTCTTCAGGCTAGCAGCTATCACCCAGGTCACACCATAAAAGCCATCCCGGTAGGGGAGTTTATTAGAGCGAGAAGAAACTGCATCACAGATATGGAATAGATAAAAAAAATTGAGCTAATGCCAATTGGATGCTGAGGCGAGCTAAAAACATAGCCACAAATAAAAATAGAAATGAACTCCTTTTAAAATCCCATAAACAGGAGCTGATCAGCAGTACTGTCAAAACTAATAAACCAACACTTGTACTCACCTATAGTCGACAAGTTTCCTCTTATAAAACAAGTAGTTTACAGGTGCCTTCCAATCCTTTTTAAGGATGGCATTTTATATGACACCCTTAAGGAGGGTTGCAGGATTGCCTCACGTTGATCGCGTACACTAGTCAACATGGTGTCCCCCTCATTATTTACTAAAATAAAACAAACCAAGAATACCTGGTTGAAGTATCAGGGGTTTACAAAATGCGGGGGACACCCATGTAAAACCCATTAGACAATGTTTCACATATAGAAAGTTTTAAAATAAAAAAATATCTGAATTGCAACTCTATGGAGCTTGTATATGTCTTAAGATGCATAAGTTGTGACTTAATGTATGTAGAAAGCACTGGCAGGCAGCTCAAAATTAAGCTACTGCGAACACCGAAATTATTAGCCAATCCTCAAGCTACAGGAATATCTAGTGCAGCAAATCACTTTATTAACAAACACAACAGAAATGTGGATAGTTTTCAGGGTATATGCGATTAAGAAAGTGACACTTCCTTTTAGGGGTGGTAATCTAAAGAAAAAAATATTATTACGGTGAAGCTTTCTGGATATTCAGACTAGGTACCCGTTTCCCGTTAGGACTTAACCAGAAAAGGGAATTGATGTACCTATATCAATAGTCTCTCACAAGTATGTAAAACTGCCTATATTTGTTTCCGCTTTAGTTTTTAGTTTTTTTTGCCTTCCTTTGGATCAACTTGCAGGATAACAGGCCGAACTGGATGGACAAATGTCTTTTTTTCGGCCTTATATACTATGTTACTACTATGTTACTATGATAGAAAATAAATATTATTATTTTTTTGGAGGAGATGCACTGTCAGCACGGGCCATCTGTGTTTCAAGATCTACTCACACATGAATTAAAAACCCAGTCATTTACAATTAGAGCACCTACAAGGATTAGGGTATTAATTAGTCTTCTCTTAGATTTGGAACTAGGAGGCTGTTCACATATTGCGGTTTTCCTGGAGGTGCTCTATTTTGATTGAATTCAAGATACGCCCTTCTATTTTTATATCGTGTTTTTAATTTTACTTGTCTTCAGAGTAGCTTTGTGTATATGTGCAAGCTAGTCAGCAGAAATTGGTATCAAATATATGCACTGAATTTTAAATGTTAAATATTATGTTGGTGGTGGCAAGTAGATTTTTAAGTGTGCAACCTGGGGCTGATTGTACCTCTGTCCACAAACACCTGTTTCTCCCTCCCCCTCCACTTTCTTCTCCCTCTCCACTTCTATTGGTCTATTGGTGGACGTAGACTATTTCTCCCTAGGTATTGCACACGTCAGAAGGTTATGATTAAGAACATTGCGTTTGAAACATGTTAATCTGTGCTGGAGGGTGGTGAAGTCTTATCTATGTACTTTTAACCGGAATTGAAAAAAAGGCAACGCAGGCAACTGAATATGTATGGTGAGCTGGAATTTTTTTTATTTCATTTGGTAATGCGATGCAACTACAGGGCGGTTTCCACTAATGGCAGACAAAAACCTTGCTCCTTTTTTGAACAGGTTGCAGTACATGTCCACAGAATCCACCTTGGGATGTGTGTATTTCTGACAGTGGACCAAACTGTTATTTGGTATGCTCAGGCATCGCGCTCCTGAATATGGACTCTATACAGTTTTTTAGACAGGTTATCTCTACTGGGCTTTCTCTACCCCTGTCTGTTATATCTGGCCTGGTTTTGTAGTTGTTGTCTCTGGCCCAGCTGTGGATGGATTTGGGTCCAGGCTGGCTCATGAGTCAGCAACATATGCTCCTCTCACAATTTAGCCTAAGGGTGCATTCACACAATGGCGCATCCGCAAAAAATGCTGGATGACTCCCGTGTTGCGTTTGTTTTTTTGTGCATCCATTGTAACCATAGCTATTCTTGTCTGCAAGACAGAAAAGAATAGGACATGTTCTATCTTTTTTGCGAGGCATGCGAAGGAGGACATACCTTGTGCATACAAAATACAGTAAATACATGTAATACACAAAAATACATTATTTTACACTTTATAGTGTACCGCAACTCTGGAGCAGGACACTGTAGGGGCACCATGGCTGTCTCTGCTATGAAGACTCTGTGGCTGCCACTAGTTGTGGCACTCTGTTGTCACTATTATGTGGGCATAATGGCTGTCACTGTTATTGGGACTCTGTGGCTGTCGCTGTTAAAGGAGTTGTCTAGCATAGGAAAAGCACAGCTGCTTTCTTCCAAAGTCAGCGCCACACCTGTCTTTTGTGGGGTTATTGCACCACTCACTTCAGTGGAGCTCAGCCGCAGTACCAGACACAACCTATGGACAGGTGTGGTGCTCTTAGCAAGCCTTGTTTTTCTTATCCTGGACAAACCCTTTAAGAGGGGAACAGTGACTCTGTGGTATAAGAGCACCATGGCTGTCAGTATTATGGGGGAACTGTGGCTGCTACTGTTATGGAAGCACTTTGTGGGGTACTGTGGCTTTCCCCTTTATGGGGAAACATTACTGGTATTGTTATGGGGGCACTATAGTTTTTTTGTCCAAGGACAATAAGTTTGAGGATACGATCTATACCTTAACCCTTTCAGGACCGGGTGATTTTCATTTTTGCGTTTTCGTTTTTCACTCCCAGCCTTCCCATAGTCTTAACTTTTTTATTTTTCCGTTCACATAGCCTTATGAGGATTTATTTTTTGCAGGACAAGTTGTACTTTCTAATGGAGCCATTTACAGTTGCATACCATGTAGTGGGAAGCAGAAATAAAATTCCAAATGCGGTAGAATTGGCAATTCTGATAAAAAATTTTTCCATTATTATTACACTGTACACTATGTGGTAATTTTTTTTGGCATTTTAATACAGTTAAAAAAATTAAAACCTTTGAGGGGGAAAAAAAATTATTTTTATAACCATATTCTGACCCCTATAGCTTTTTTATAGTTATGAGTACAGGGCTGTGTCAGGGCTCTTTTTTTGCAGGACGATCTGTTCCTTTCCGTGATACCATTTTGAAGTGTGTGCGAATTTTTGATCACTTTTTATAAAAAAAATTATTGGGTAGTTGAAGTGACAAAAAATGGCAAATTGGCTGTTAATTTTTTTCCATTACGCCATTTGCCGTATGCCATTAATATTGTTATATTTTATTTGTATGGGCATTTTCGCACACGGCGATGCCCATGTTTATTTTTTATATTGGTTAACTATTTTTATTTAAGGAAAGGGAGGTGATTTGAACTTTTATGGGGTTTTTTATTTATTTTTTATATTTGTAAAAAGATTTTTTAACTTTTTTTTTTTTTTTTACTCTTTTTAAGTCACCTTGGTTGACAATAACTGGCAATCATTAGATTGCCCATTGTGTTCATTGTCGGCTAAATAGCAATCATTGAACATTTAATTTGCAATATAACAATACAATGCTATAGTGGCCTAAATTGGTATATTCCTGAAATAGACACCGAAGCCTGCTTGAGGCCGGGGAACTCTGTTACCAGAGCGGAAAAACGCGACTTCCGCTTCCGGACTGATCAGATGCGGTGGTCACATTTGACCACGGCATCTAAAGGGATAAAATGTATGTGATCAGCCTTATGGCTAATAGCATACGTGTGCCATGGGTCTCTGCTATTTTAAATAGCAGAAACCCCGCAAGCGGGCGTCGTGTTTAAAGACCGGACTTCCGCCGTACATATACACCGGCGGTCCTCAAGGGGTTAAGGGGCAGGACACACATCTAAAAGTAGGCGATAATGACCTAGAGGGAGGGCTAGGCCTGCGACTGGTCTTACATGGAGGAAGGGGCCACTTTTCGGCTCTATGGCTGCCTCTATGGCACATACACATAAAGTCCAATCTACTCTTGTGTTCTGCAGATGAAAAACATGAAAAACAAAGATAAACGGCTGAAAATAATGAATGAAATCCTGAACGGCATAAAGGTGAGGGTTGTTATTACTCGGCTTGTCATGTATTTAGCTGTTTTATGAATGTTTGCCGCCATATTTACTCTACGTCATTTGTTTTGTTCTAGGTCTTGAAGTTGTACGCCTGGGAGCCTTCATTTGAGAAACAGGTGCAGGAAATTCGTGAGAAGGAACTGAAGTACACGTTACACTTCGCCTATCTATTCTCCGTCTCCATGTTCATATTCAACTGTGCCCCCTTTTTGGTAAGAATCAGTTGATCCCCTGTCACATATAGGGTCCCATTTATTAGAACTGTCTAATAGGAAAACTGTCTTAGTTGCCCATAGCAACCAATCAGAGCTCACCTTTCATATCTTAGTGTTCTGAAAAAGTCAAAGGTGAGCCCTGATTGGTTGCTATGGGCAACTAAGACAGTCTTCCTATTAGACAGTTCTAAATGAGGCTCATAATCTTTTCTTTCATTGTCGGTAACATGACAAATAAAATGTTATCTGACAGGTTGCTATGGACAACTGTGCCATTTCCACGTAGGCCTCTTTCAAGTTACAGGCTTATCTCCCATAGCAACCAATCACAGTACAGCTTTTATTTAACCAGGGCAGTTTAAGAAATGAAAGCTGATCTTTGATTGGTTGCTGTGCGCAACAAAGACAGTCTTCATTTTACACAGTTTTGAAAAATCTGCCTAAATCTGCCTAAACTACTATGATGCTGTTTCTTATTTTTGCAGGTGTCGATGGCCAGTTTTGCTGTTTATGTCGTAGTTGATCAAAACAATGTGCTGAATGCAAAGAGAGCCTTCACATCCATCTCCCTGTTTAATGTCCTCCGCTTCCCCCTCTCCATGTTGCCTATGCTTATATCTAGAATAGTGCAGGTAAGTAAAAGAGCTTCTATATATATCTATCGTTTTAGGTCTTATTCACACAAATATAATGTAGATATGTGTGGACGCAGGCTGCACACGGACCCATAGTGGTGCTATCCATACCTCCTTACGAGGGTCCTTGCATAGAAATTCAGGACGTGCACTATTCTGCTCCATTTCTCATGACCCTGGAAACCATTAGGTGTCGGGTCTGTGTCCTACATTTGTAACACCCCAGAGTGGTGTTACCACTTCTGCACCTTGCTACTGTCTTTATTGGTCTAACCTCATGTCATCGTATGCATTTATTCCAGGTCCTCCACACTGTGCATTTCTAATGTTATGTAACTGTTTATAGCATGTAATGTGCCTGGTTCACCAACAGGTGGAGGCAAACAAGGCAGAGCTATACTTAGATAGAGTGGAACTTTCCATTCCATTCTAACCCCCCTCTATAGGGGAGTGTGCTAGACATACTTCCTGCAGGAAGGGTGGGGCAGAAGTTCTAGTTAGTCTAGCTTACCCCTTGCTTGGGGAATGGTGTGCAGGGGCATGTCTCTGCTGAAACATGCTCACCCTAAGCTTTGCTGGCCATGGAGGCCAAAGCTTGAAGCCTCAGGAGCCAGGAAGAAAGTTCCCTGGCATAACCTAGAGTCAGACTATAAAGTGAAGTGCAGCATACAGAAGAAGCTGAGTTATACAGCCAGCCTGTCAGTATAGCAGAGTCAGAGAGAAACAGATATAGAAGAGTGGAGTTTGCCTGCCAGTTTCATGCTAAAGCCTGCCGGAACCAAGACAAAGCCTGTAAACCATTTTGGAGAAACGTTTATTCAAGTAAAGCTGCCATTGAACTTCATCTCAAGGTCTGGACTCAAGTTATTCTTTTATCCCTCAATTATTCCCCCTATGTGTTGCTTTGGGGCCAAAGCCTGGGGTCCACCCGTATCCAGGTAGGAGCACTGTGACACGGATAAAGAGACATTTTAGGCCGCCCTATACCACTCTGCATTTCCTACACCTGGGACGCGCGCGTTATATAGAGGGCCCTAGGGAGAGGCGCCCGTTGCACATTGATATAGAGACCGATTGTTGTATTGAAAATGCACCTATGTGTTGCGGCCGCAACATGGATGCCAGATGTGCAGAATACATGCATGAACAGGTTGGGTAAGACCGTAAAAGATATGTCTGAATCCTCTGCACAACTTGTCTTTACTGAGGGGCTAGAGGCACCCCCTGGGCAGGGGCTCTTTGGCACTGCTTAAATGGTCAGTTTTTAACTTTACTAAGAACGTAACTATAGTTGTACTGTGTGTAACCACTGTGTATATAACGGTCTTCTAATGACTCTTTCCAATTTCCAGACAAACGTATCCTGTGCCCGCCTGGAGAAATACTTGGGAGGGGATGACTTGGATAACTCTGCCATAAGCAATGATCCTACTGTTGGTAAGAAGTAAACATCAATGTCTCATCCATATTCATACATTTAGAGCATAAAGTGGTAGCCCAGTGGTTGCAAATCCTGATTTATCAAGATCGGTGTGTTCTACTCCGGTCTTCATATGCCCTTCACCGCCAGAGGATGTATTCATGACAACGTGCAGTCCGTGTGCCTGATTGAAATCTATGTAGCTGGCGTAGATTTCAGTCATCGTTTATGCCAGTTTCCAACATAAATGATAATAAATATGCTGAGGCTGATGGCCCCACCTATTTACTGCCTTCAGCCATGCCTCCTATTTGGAAACTGAGGGCAGCATAAAAAAATGTTGTTGCAGACCCCAAGTTTGTGACTGTTTTATGACAAAAAAAAAATGGGAGTAAGGCCTCATGCACACGACAGTATTTTTTCACCGGTCCGCAAAACGGGGTTCCGTTGTTCCGTGATCCGTGACCGTTTTTTCTTCCGTGTGTCTTTCTTGATTTTTGGAGGATCACCAGACCAGAAAAGTGAAAAAAAAATCTAAGTCAAGTTTGCCTTGAAAATGATAGGAAAAAAACGGACACGGATCACGGACGCGGATGACATTCTTGTGTGCCTCCGTGTTTTTTCACGGACCCATTGACTTGAATGGGTCCGCGAACCGTTGTCCGTCAAAAAACATAGGACAGGTACATATTTTTTTGACGGACAGGAAACACGGATCATGGACGCGGATGACAAGCGGTGCATTTTCCGAGTTTTCAATGGACCCATTGAAAGTCAATGGGTCCGCAGAAAATCACGGAAAACGGAACAACGGACACACACAACGGTCGTGTGCATGAGGCCTAAGGGGGAGATAAATCTCCTCCTCCTAAATTCCCACTAGATTGGTCTTATGAATTGCCAGTAGATGTGTCACTGGTGGGGAGTGGGGGAAACTCTCCACCGTACAATAAGGTGGGTACACGGGGCAGCAACTAGGCCGGCAAACAGGGAAAAGGGAGTTGGTAACCAACTAAGGATCCCTAAATCCTATCCCTGACCCCCTGACTATATGAGCCGTCCTCAATGGTAGGGGAGCTCATACTCTCAAACCTAGGCCCTACTAACAGTCCCTGCAATATGGCATCAGAAGGTGGAGGCAACAGATTCCTCCACGATACAGAGGAACCGGAATCTCCAACAGGCTAAGCAACAAAGGGGAAGAAAGCAGGCAGCAGTGGACGACACGACAGGTAAGTGTCCAGAGGCAGAAAACACCCCTGCCAACAGGAACAACATGGACATTAGAGATGGCCTTGCGGTTTGCCCGGCGGTTGTTTCGTTTTTGAGACGTTTAAGCATATGGACACACCCCTACCCTAAACCAGAAGCCAGATCTGGCAGCCATTTTACATTATGTGTTTTGCCAGTGTAGGAAGAGGTTGCATTTTGGAGCAGGGACAGTTAGGCCTCATGCACACGACCGTTGTTCTGGTCTACATCCGAGCCACAGTTTTTTCGGCTCGGGTGCGGACCTATTCACTTCAATAGGGGAGCAAAAGATGCGGACAGCACTCCATGTGCTGGCTGCATCCGTTGCTCCGTTCCGTAGCCCCACAAAAAAAAAATAGAACATGTCCTGTTCTGTTCCGCAAATTGCGCAAAAAACAGAACGGTCGTGTGCATGAGGGCTTAGGGACACCAAATGCTAGCTAATAGGGCCTGACAGCAAAGAACTTTGGATTCTGTGGCTGGAGGTGCATTAGGCGGTCACAGAATAAATATGTAACTGTCGGCCAGTACAGGCCTAAAAAATTAGGCAATAGGCATTCACCTAACATAAAAGGCCTTTTATGCCGCTGTATATACATAAGAGAAGGACCATTCTTTGTTCTGGGTCGTGGCGGATATGTGTGGGATGGCATGAGGAAATTCAATTACACGTGGTCATCACAGGTGTTAAATTCCTCTGAGATCCATGCCTAATTCATTAAAAAAAATGTGAGGTAGTCTACACTGTCGTGATCTAGGAGGGTGCGCTTATCGGTCACGATCCCCCCTGCTGCACTGAACGTCCTTTCGGACAGGACACTCAACAAGGGGCAAGCCAAGAGTTCCATGGCAAATTGTGCCAGCTCTGGCCACACATAAAGCCTGCACACTGTAGTCAAGAGGTTCCTCGCTTCTCAGAGCATCCACATCGGCCATTAACCCAATATAGTCGGACACCTGTCGGTCTAGGCATTCCCTAAGGCTGGATCCGGAGGGTGGCTTTCGATGGGTTGGCTGCAAGAATGATCTTATATCCGAAGTGACAACACATCTTCAAATCGCTCTCTTTTTGCAGTTGCGGTAGGATTGGTACCCGCACCTGTTTCGCTGTGGTTGGAAATTCCTCTGCTAGTGGCCTCAGCAGCAGAATGCAGCATCTCTCGCAGCAAGACCTGTAAATGCTGCATTCTGACAGCCCTCTGTGATGCTGGTAACATGTCCACCATTTTGTGTTTGTACCGGGGGTCTAAGTACGTTGCCACCCAGTACAGGTCCTTGACCTTTATGCTTTTTATATGGGGGTCCCTCTTCAAACACTGGAGAATGAAGGACCCAATTTGCACTAAATTGGAAGCGGTGGAGCGCCCTGGCTCCTGCTCATCACCCAGGAGAATGTCATCCTCGGTCTCCTCCCCCCAGCCACGGACAACACCAGAGGATCCCCGAAAAGTTTAAAGCCTGCTCTTCTTGCTCCTCCTCCTCCCCCAGCCACCATCCTCCTCTAACTCCTCTTTAGACTCCTGCTGACTTGTCTCAGATGGAGTAGCCCCCCCTGGGAATTCATTCAGCATAGCGACTTCCTCATGTTCCAGCTCCTGCTTGATCAATAACACAACGCAATGCATGCTCCAGAAAGAAGGCGTAAGATACAATGTCACTGCTGCGACTGACCAGTTGGTGATCTCATCAGATGGCCGCAGAAGTCTGTATGCGTCACGCATGAGCAGCCACTGGCGCGATAAAAAAAAATTAAGCTCCCCAGAACCTGTCCTGTCGCAGAGTTCGTACAGGTAGTCGTTAACAGCATGTTTCTGCTGGAGCAGCCTATCAAGCATATACAAGGTGGAGTTCCAGCACGTCGGGCAGTCACAAAACAAACGTCTGACAGGGAAGTGGTGTCGCCACTGAACGTCAGCAAGGCGAGCCATGGCTGTGTAAGATCTTCTAAAATGGCCAGAGATTTTCCTGGCCTGCCGCAAGACATCCTGGACCCTGGGGTATTTGGCAACGAATCGCTGCACGACTAAGTTCAGGACGTGTGCCATGCATGGCATGTGTGTCATTTTGCCCTGTTTCAGCGCGCTCAGCAGATTGGCAAGATTGCTTGCACATCACTTTACAAACTGTCAAATTGAGCGCGGTTAGCCACCGATCAGCCTGTGACCGAAGAGCTGAAAGGGGTGCAGGACTGGTGTGGCTCTTGGCTTCCAGGCACAACAGCCACAGCCACAGCATGACAACGTCTCACCTGGCACGACGAATAGGTTCTGGGGAGCTGAAGGAGTTCAGCAGAAGAGGCGGTAGCAGTGGAAAAGGTGGAGTCAGCCAAGGAGGAGACTGAGGATGGAGTAGGAGGAGGAGAAGAAGAGGCAGGCCTGCATGCAATCCATGGCGGTAACACCAAATCCAAACGGGTACCACGGGTTGCATGCTTGACAGCCATCAGAAGGTTCACCCAGTGGGCAGTAAAAGTTATGTACCTTCCCTGCCCGTGTTTGCTAGACAAGGTGTCTGTGGTCTTGGTGCCGACACATATAGCTCCGGGATGCCCTTCTAGTAGAAATATTTCCTTCTGGGGACCTTCCATTGCGTTGTGCCAACGGCCAAATTTTTTAACAGCCTCTGAGTCCACCAGTTTATATGCCAGTAGTTGGCGGGCTAGCAGTTCCGACAAGCCGGCAGTCAGCCATTGGGCAAGAGGGTTATCCATGTCATCATCTTTTTACGCTCGAACATTTGGGCCACGGAAGCCTGCCTTTTGCCAGATGAACGCGACGACAGCATGGTGGAAGGTGGAGTGGAGGACAAATGGGAGGTGAGAGGAGAAGGAGAAGAGGCAGGACTTGGAGTGCCAGGAGTGTTGCTTTGTGGGTTCTGACGGTGTTGCTCCCACTGGGCTCGGTGATGGGAGGCCAGGTGCCTTTTTAAGGCGGTCGCCCCTAAGTGAGTGTTGGGCTTATCGCGACTTATGCGTTGACAACACAGGCTGCAGATGGCAACACTATTGTCAGCAGCAGACACGTTAAAAAAGTCCACGCTGCGGGGCCATGTGCCGGCGTCCTGGGAGCGCAAGATGTGACTGTGCATGGTGGATGGCTCATTCCAGATACATTAGCAGTCTGCTTTTTGCCTCCTGTGCACTGTAAGTTCTGCCTGCTTCTCCTCCTTCTCCTCCCTTTCTGCTGCTCCGTCTCTCCCTCTGAACTCCCCTCCCCTTCCTCTCTTGTGGGCACCCACGGTGACGTCCATCGTCACATCATCATCGTCACCTTCACCACCACTGACATGAAAGATCTTGGAGTAGGCAGCAACAGCGGGGACCAACCTCCTTGGGCTGACCTGGTTACTGTTGTCAGACTGCTGGGTGGAGACTGTTGATACCTCCTCTTCCTGATCCGATGCCAAGAATGGCTGCGCATCACTAAGGTCTTGGAATGGATGGGAAAATAATTCCTCTGACTCGAGCGGAGGGGATATATGGTGGTAGTGTCTTTGGGGGTGCACACAGCAGAGAGTGAAGGGGGTGCAGATAGAGAGGATGGTGCAGAAGCGGAAGGCTGGTGTATCCTTTGACGTAATCGCATGAACCTTCTGCAACTTCCCACTTAGGCTCCGGCCTGGTGCACCTGCCTGACCCCTACCACCCCTCCGGAATGGCCTGCCTCTTTCTCTGCCTTGTCATTTTCAAAATGACACTGTGACAAAGTCCCTATAGAAGAGCATTATTTGTAGAAGAAGGTATATCACACCCCTGCGTCAATCAGTTTTTTTTGGCGGCAACTGTTATATCACACCAGTTGAAATTATTTGCTCCAATAGTGTTTGTCACTCTGTGTAGCTGCGATAACTCAGCAGAACCGCAAACAAATGCTGCACTACCCAAATGTACTATATAGAAAGTATATTATTGATATATCACACCCCTGCCTCAATTACTTTTTTTGGGGTGCAACTGTGGCAGGTGCAGCACTATGAATTGCCTTCTGCGCTGTGGCATTAGAAGAATTTTGATATCTCTGACTTTTAGTCTAACCAGACTGTCTTTTAGTCTGTAATTCCTCTAGTGCCGTTCTATGGAAACAGTAGGTTTAAAGAGCACACCAAATGCTTGAAATAACTTCTTTATTAACTTCAACTTCTCTTCATATATAACACTGTCGCCTCCGCAGAAGATAGTCCACGTACATAACACATGTTTAAAAGATATCACAAAATGGCGGTATGCAGTAAGATGGTTGTTTAACTGTTCAATCTTGTCATTCAACATAAAATGGTGGATATATTTCTCTCTTCGGTATCTGTACTCACAGTTTAGGCAATTTATGATCTCTCTGAGAGGTATATCTGAGGTCTAACTAATAGTTTGACTTGCAGAATCTGGTCACAATTTGCAGTATGCAGTTAGCAGTAACTATTTGCAGATTGGTTGAGTATGATCTGGTATGGTTGTATGCAATTTGGATTGCAATATAGAATTTGAATGGTTGCAATTGTGAACTTTGTAGTTTGCAATTGTGAACTTTGTAGTTTGCAATTGGCGGAACTGTAAGTAAACACATAAATAACTAGTTCAGTATACAGTTCTAATCACTATATTACCAGTAGGAACATTAGATAAATGTTTTAGATACCTATTTTGGCCTCTTGCTTCCATAAACCACAGCTCTTAGTGGAGTGTGTGTCGGTTCAGCTCCTCTCTCTGGTGAATAATGATTCCAACAGCTTCCTGCTAGGGGAATTTCCCACACAAGCTGTGTGTGAGGCTGGCTGTAATTGGTCAAAACTCTTGCTGTGTGTGAGGCTGGCTGTGATTGCTCAAGACTCCTGCCCAGCAACAACAGTTTAACTCTATGTTTTCTGCTGTGTCTGCTGTGTCATTGAGCTTACCTTACATTATAGAATGAATCTTAAAGGCATATTATCTTATCTGCTTCTATGAACATAAAATATAACTATTATATGACATCCAAACATGAAGTCACTGTAAATAACTCTGCTTTTGTCTTTAACACACAAACATACGGACTGTATTAAGGTTATTGGCAGGTTTAGCTATATAAACATATAAGCTACATTAGCAACCTAGGACAGGTCTTAGCTGTCCAGCTACAGCAACTGGTAAATCACACCAGTAGAAATTATTTGTTCCAATAGCATTTGTCACTCTGTGTAGCTGCGGTAACGCAACAGAACCGCAAACAAATGCTGCACTACCCAAATGCACTATAAAGAAAGTATGTTATTGGTATATTACACCCCTGCCTCAATCAATTTTTTTAGGGGGAAACTGGTATATCACACCAGTTTAAATTATTTGTTCCAATAGCGTTTGTCACTCTGTGTAGCTGCGGTAATGCAGCAGAACTGCAAACAAATGCTGCACTACCCAAATGCACTTTATAGAAAGTATGTTATTGGTATATCACACCCCTGCCTCAATCACTTTTTTGGGGGGGCAACTAGTATATCACACCAGTGGAAATGATTTGTTCCAATAGCGTTTGTCACTCTGTGTAGCTGTGGCAATGCAGCAGAACCGCAAACAAATGCTGCACTACACAAATGCACTATATAGAAAGTATATTATTGGTATATCCCACCCCTGCCTCAATCAGTTTTTTGGGGGGTCAACTGATATATCACACCAGTTGAAATTATTTGTTCCAATAGCTTTTGCACCTCTGTATAGCTGCAGTATCTCTGCAGAAACGCACACAACTGCTGCACAGTACAAATGCACTACAATATACTTTCTATGTTAGAAAGTATATTATAAGTATATCACACCCCTCATGTAAGTCACACCTATCGATAGCACACCTATACCAGTCTTAAAAGGACTTTTGTGTCCCTATTAGCTAGCGTTTGGTGTCCCTCCTCCACACAGCAACCTCTCCCTACACTGGCAAAAGACTGAATGTAAAATGGCGGCCAGATCGTGTTTATTTATAAGGTAGGGGGTGTGTCCATGTGCTGAAACTTCTCAATTGGCTGTCCTGTAACACCTGATGGATGTGTCATGGCTCAAAGTGCAGCGTCCCACTACATGTGTGTGGGCACTGCTTAAAAAAGCACTTTTTATATTATTACAAGCATTTGGATGTTATGTATAACTTTGCATTTGTGTAGCTGCAAAATCCCTGTTAACAGGCCTATTAGGTGCAATTTATACATCCCACCACTAGATGGGGATAAAGTTCAGGTCCTATATATACCCAGGTCAGGCCTAGTAAGACAGATGATTAGTCAAGACAGATCAGATTAACTAGGATGTAGTCAGCAGAGAGCAGATGTGAGGTAGTCAGATCAAGTTAGTGGGAGGAAAGATAGAGTGAAGACTTCGCAACACAGATTAGTGAGTGGAGCCGAACTTCGCTAGGAGGTGTTTACTCAGATGTTTAGGCGCAGAAGAGCGTTTTCCTTCTGTAGCTGGACTATAGACTTGCATCCCTGACCAGTAGGAGAGGAGTTTGCCTCACTGGAAAAGAAACAAGCATTTCCTAGGAATTCATTGGTGATAAGAGCCAGTATTTAGGGCCACAGACACCTTTGCATGGTGAAGGTTTATAGCTTCAGGCAGCCACACCAACCTTCTGAGGGCCAGTTGAGTTTTCCTGTCTATACAAATTTAGCTTGTAGGGAAAGTCAAGGAATAGGATCCAAGGCATCTAAAAGGAACCAGGTACACCTAACCCACTGCTCCGAAACCAACCCAGCACCTGATAAGCCTTAAACAGTGGATTTGCAGCATCGTCTCTGTAACATCTAAAGAACTGCATAATTATACCACAGCAACTGAAAAGTTACCAAAGTAAAAGTTGTGAGTTGCATCTTACCACTGTCTACCTCATTATTACCACTATTGGTTGTACCACCATTAATGGTACTGGCGTCACGACAAAATCCATCAAAGGACTCAGCTGCAACAAGCATCCTAAGCACCCTTAACATCAAGGGCACCTCCACCACCATCTTGGCTGATGCTTCCTACCACAGAGCGTGCCCCGGAGGATTTTGTGCTGTCCACCTCAACACTGTGCTGCCAGCCTATCTGCTAACCGTGAGTAAACTGATGAACTGTGTGCTATACCATTTGACCCCTCAACAGGTCTACCGTGAACCTTACGTGTACCCCCTGCGACTGGCTGGCTGCTTTTCTTTATTGGCATCACGAACAGGATAATTAACCCCTGCGACATATTTGAAAGACTGTCGCATGTGAATAAGCCCCTTTATCATATTGAGAGACTTTGGCTTATTGTGCGCTGTTTTGGGGTCCAGAACTGTTCCAAACTGATTGCAAAGTATTTGGAGATGGTATACTAGTCCCCAGAATCAAAATCGCAGTGTCAGAAGGGAGGAAATTCAATATTTGTGTGTCACTATAACTGCTGTCAGTGAATAGACTGTTACTGTGAAACTAATATGGCCGCAGGAGCTCCGATTTGAAAAATAACACTGCGCCATCACTGTGCTAATTGGCGACACCCCCCTGGAGAGCGGGAACCTGTCAGGCTGTCACCTGCAAAACGCATATTAAACCGACCACAGTACCTTACAGTATCCCCCAGTGTGTTGCTCATCATGTTTTTCTTTCCTCTTTGTGTTTCTTCATACTTGAAGTCAAGGGGACAGCGGCCTCCTTGCTTCAAGTAAAGCTAAGCCCACCGCTTACCCCTCCTCTCTACAATTAGATGGACATGCTGCCGTGATGCCGGGATCACACTCTTTTAGCGCATGGGCGGTACGCTGCCTGTTACAGCATGATGGGCGCGCGAACGAACAAGCTGTCCGGCGCATCCGCAGTCAGCAAAATGCAGGCGGGTGAGTGAGTGAGGATCGCGCTGTAGCAGGCAGCGTACCGCCCATGCGCTAGAAGAGCGCAATCACGGCAGCATGTCCATCTAATTGTAGAGAGGAGGGGTAAGGGGCAGGCTTAGCTTTACTTGAAGCAAGGAGGCCGCTGTCCCCTTGACTTCAAGCCTGACTCGGAAACAGCGCCAACCGACATTAAAACAGCGTTTTTAACAAGTATGAAGAAACACAAAGAGGAAAGAAAAACATGATTAGCAACACACTGGGGGATACTGTAAGGTACTGTGGTCGGTTTAATATGTGTTTTGCAGGTGACAGGTTCCCTTTAAAGAGAACAGCTATGTATAAAGATTTACTGAAAGTTAGTTAAAAAGTCGGATTGTGACTCATATTGAGCCATTTCCACAATAAATGGTTCTCTTCCTTGGGAAATGCCTCTTTGCATATTCTTTTCCCATAGAGCATTGCCAATAACGTCCATACCATGGAGCACTACCAGTAGGTTTCCTTAGATATCTGGTCTCCTTAATGAGAACCAGCACTCTTCCTAATCCACAAGTAAAAAATAATAATAAATTCAGAAATATCAACAGGGAGCTTTTACTAAGTTTTGCTATGGGGCCCTGTGATATCTGATGTGCCCCAGAGCTCACTTTACCCTCATTTGTATGTTGGAAAAACTGGCGCAGATAGTTCTGAATACCATATTTTTCTATTTATTTATGGAATAGAACTGGGTTGATAAAAAAAATTATAAATCTACTCCAAACAGCTCCAACCCCCCTGCTTCACTTTGTGTGGTACATACTAAGACTCTGGTGGCCTGCAGCCACCTCTAGGGGGAGCTCTCTGCATGGATTTGTACAGCTGCTAGTGAACTTAGAGGAAGCTGTAAAAATCTCTATGCTGTGACTCCCCTGAGTGGCAGCTGCAGGAAAATAATGTGACCCTGTGTCGGGAACTAGGAGAAGCTCAGCTTTCTGCCCCCCTCGAACCACAAGTCACATAGCAATTGCATGTATTGTAGGTGCAGCCAGCCAGTAGCACAGGGGCAACACGTGAGGTGCACGGTGGACCGATGAGGGGCCAAATTATAACACACAGTTCATCAGTTTACTCACGGTTAGCAGAAAGCCTTTCCTGGGCTGGCAGCACAGTATTGAGGTGGACAGCATGAAATCCTCCGGGGCACGCTCTGTGGCTGATGGTGGTTGAGGTGCCCTTGATGTTAGGAGTGCTTAGGGTGCTTGTTGCGGCTGAGTCCCTTGATGGTTTTTGTCGTGACGCCAGTACTGTTAATGGTCGTACAACCAATAGTGGTAATAATGAAGTAGACAGTGGTAAGATGCAACTCAGAACTTTTACTGTTGATGACTTTGGTTGCAGCAGCACAAAAATGCAGTCTCTTGATGTTAACAGAGTTGATTCTGCAAATCCACTGTTTCTAGGCTTTTTAGGCTTGACTTGGACTTAGCCAGATATTTTCTGTATCAGTGCAATTTGGTGAGGTTGCTGGAGGCTATGGTATCCTTCACCTGAATATCCCAAAGGTCCTTGATGCCTGATTTGTGGCTTTTATCCTTTGGATATATATAAATCCTTTTTCCTTGTCCCTTTCTGGATTAAACTTTCATCAGAGCAGAAGTGCTAGATCTGCACTCTCTCACTCTCAGCATCAGTCTACTACTCACTGATCTCCACACTGATCTCAACTGTCCTGTCTCCACTGAGAGACCTCAACTGACCAACTAGGCCTGACCTAGGTATATATATGACCTAAGTTTTACCCCCATCTAGTGGTGGGATGTATAAATTACACCTAATCTGCCTGTTAACAGGGATTTTGCAGATACATTAATACAAAGTCATACAATACCACACAATACAGTTGTGAAGACAAAAAGTGCTTTTAAGCAGTGCCCACACACACGAAGTGGGACGCTGCATAGGTACAGCAGTTTTCCAGTCTAAGATTTGCTATGTTTTATAGTGTTTTGGTTCATAATGTGAGACGTACCTTATCATTCACAGATGCTGCTATCCAGTTTTCTGATGCCACTTTTACCTGGGAGCCGGGCACATCTCCAGCAGTGAAGAAGTAAGGCGATATTGCATGTTGCCCTGAGACTGCTTGTACTAACCTAAGGATAGGGCATGGAGATGACTGAGGGGAAAGGGGGAGGAGAGGAGACCACCGGATCCCCCCATTTACCCCACCCCAATAAAAACTCTGACACCTTATCTCTTTTAACCAATCCTTTACTGGGTGATGATCGGCCACAGCAAATTTTTCTTTCAACAAAATGGTAACAAAACACCACCTCCTCCACAGATCATTCCTCCTATGCGGTGTACCACCCTGGATCCCCAGGGCGTACGTACGCCAGTCACTCTTCACCACGACTTGCTTTCCAAATGCCGCCTCCAGCTGTGACTTCCAGCTTCCACCGAACCTCAAAAGAGAGAAACAGTGAACAAACCGCACAATAATTCCTTTTTTTTTTTTTTTTTTTTTATATATATATATAAATGTATAAAAATAAACCTGGTATAACAACTCCTACATCCAAAAAAGGGGACGGGAGGGTGGGCAACTCGCTTACCCTGTCAAGAGGAAGTCGTCCTCCCTGAACTCCCCTATTTATAACCCCTTATTACTCCTCCCACCGTCTCTCCCACTATTCCTCACTCCACCTCCCACTTCTCTTAACCCTTTCCTAACCTCCTTAACCTCTACCCAAGCCTATACTCCCCCTTAACAAGGGAAACATAAGGAGAGGGGAAGAGGGGACCACCAGTCCCTCATCACCCTCCTTATCCAGTCGGGTGCTCTCCAGACTGCAGGTACTAACCTAAGGATAGGGCATGGAGATGACTGAGGGGAAAGGGGGAGGAGAGGAGACCACCGGATCCCCCCATTTACCCCACCCCAATAAAAACTCTGACACCTTATCTCTTTTAACCAATCCTTTACTGGGTGATGATCGGCCACAGCAAATTTTTCTTTCAACAAAATGGTAACAAAACACCACCTCCTCCACAGATCATTCCTCCTATGCGGTGTACCACCCTGGATCCCCAGGGCGTACGTACGCCAGTCACTCTTCACCACGACTTGCTTTCCAAATGCCGCCACGGAGGAGGACCGTCTCAAACGGGGCTCCGACCACCACCCAGCAAACTAAAAGCCTGTTCGATGCCATCCTGCAAACCGGACAAAAAAATATCCAGACCAATCTCCGTGAGGTGCACCCCGTCCGGTCTCATCAAGGAACTATTATCGCCCTCCAACTGCCAATGACGAACCACTACCCCGCCCTTGGAGCGTACAAAGCGAGACATTCGGGCATTCAACGTTCTCCTACACCTCTCCATAGCCTCCCCATCTCTGGCGCCATGCCAAACCACTCTCGGCACCACCTCCGACCATACCACAACTAGCTCCGGAAAAAAGGCAGGGAAACGTTCCAGGTCAGACCTCATCAAGGCCATTAACTCCAACATCCTCTGGGAACACAGGTCATTTCCACCTGCATGCAGGACCAGGATCACCGGCCCCACCGATCTACGCCCAATCTCCACCACCTCCGGCAACACTTGAGACCATCTTAACCCCCGAAGCCCCCTCCAATGAACCTCCACTTCCCTGAAACCAAGGCTCCGACCTCCCGGCCTGCATTCGGCCCTCTGTGCCGCCCAAAAGATGTACGAATGCCCCAACAACCAGACCACCGGACGAGCCATTCCTGAAAAGAAAAAACATTAGTAAAGCACCACAATCCTACCACACATGCAACTACAATTACATATATTATTTTTTATTTTTTCTTCTATATATATATATTTATTTTTTTTTATTTTATTTTTTTAAATCATTTATTTATCAATCCACTAATAACTCTGGCCGCACATACCGCGCAAAACAGGCAGACCTCCAACGCCCAATACGCATGACCTCCGACTCCGACAACCCCGCCCTAGCCGCCTCCGTCGCTGCGCCTATCCTAAAGGAATGGGTACCGAACTCGCCTGGATCAAAACCCAGCTGCGCCAAACATTTACGCAACACAGAAGCGAACTGGAACTTAGTCAAGGGAGACCCATCCGCATGCGCGAAAAAATTCCCCCCACTAACCCTCAGTGACAGACCCCACCAACTTCACCGGACACGCCCCACTTGCCACCGGAAGAATGGGCAACCACACCCCTCTGCCAATCTGATCGGTCTTGGAACAACGAACCCGCACACGCAGCGCATTATTGCTGAGAATCACATCCGACACCAACAAACCCCCTTTACGAGAGGCCGAAGGCGCAACCAGCTCCCCCACCCGCAAAGCCGCAAAAAAGGCAACACCAAAACACGCCGCGACTAGCGCCCGCTCGAAATCCGAAAAACACACCACTCGACACACATCCACCAACCTGCCCAGTAAACTGAAAGAAATCGGCCGCCTACTATCGTACCCCACATATTCCTTCTGCCACCCCTTCATAGCCTGACGGATCAAAAACATCTTCGTAACATCCGGCCACCCGTATAGCTTAAAATAAAAAGCCACACCCGCCAACATACGCCGCGCCACCGGAGCAGAAACCCCACGTTCACGCATCCCCAACAACCACTCCACCGTAACCTCCAAACGCACGTCATCCCTGGATGCCACATCCCTACTACCTCTCACCACCAACCACTCAGCCCAGGCCTTACCATGCGCCTGCCAAGTGGCCGGCGTAACCGAAGAGCTGACCAGCGTCAGCAACTGTTGAGAACCAGCCGCCACAGGAAATCCGGGCAAGCCAGCCCATCCATCTCCGCCTCCGGATGAAGGTCCCGAAAAACCTGCCAACGAAACCGAGAGAGAGCATCAGCAATCCTGTTATCCACCCCTGGCACGTGGCGGGCCCTAAA